>NW_027060410.1:0-1214 GCF_011386835.1 Chrysemys picta bellii | reverse complement strand
GCCAGGGCAAGAAAAAGGGAAAGAGCCCCGCTAAAAAGACTGGGCCCTCCATGGCAGGGGCTGCCCCCACTGCCGCGGCCCCGCCACCGGCCGTGGCATCCCTTCCCGCTGCTCCCTCCACCAGCTCTGCGGGTGCCCCTCCCCCGGTCCCCAGGGCGTATGCCCAGGTGGCGGCTGCTCCCCCGCCTGCCGGTATGCCATCTCGCCCATCCACCACCTCCGCTTCCATCTACAGTGGCCTGGGCCCCTTCCCCACCTTGACTAGGAGGCATGGCATCCGTTGCCTCCAGGTGCCCGCCTCGCTGCACGTAGAGACCTACGTGCGGGCGTTGGTGAGGGTGGTGGGGCCCACGGCCATCATGGCGGCCTCCAAAATGTATGGCAAGGTTGTCTTTTTCCTTGCCTCGGAGGCCGCCGCCCAAGAGGCAATGGAGAAGGGCCTGGTGGTGGGGGGCATATTCGTCCCCCTGGAGCCGCTGGAGGACCTGGGTGTCCGTGTGGTCCTCACCTCCATTCCTCCTTTCCTTCCCAATGTCGCCCTGCTGCCCGCCCTTTCTACCCTGGGGAAACCTATTTCCATCGTTAGCCCTCTCTCACTGGGCTGCAAGGACCCCGCCCTCCGTCACGTCCTCTCGTTCCGCTGGCAGGTGCAGCTCCAACTGCCGCCAGCGGCACGTGGCGGAGAGGCGCTCGAGGGGTCTTTCTTGGTCCCCTATCAGGGGGCCCATTACCGGGTGCACTATTCTACGGGGGAGGCCCGGTGCTACCTCTGCCGGGTGATAGGGCACGTCCGGAGGGACTGCCCCTTGGCCCGGCACGGAGGAGCGTCCGGGACCCCCGAGCCCCGGCAGAGTGCCAGCCCCACCATTGCTGGCGCCCCTAGTTGCCCGGTACCCGGAGCCGCCCCTCCTCCTTCTCGGACCACCACTGCTCCCGCTCGGGCTCAAGGGGTACCTCCCCCACCATGCCCAGACGAGCGGGAGAGCCCCGTCTCTGCTACGTGCATTGTGGCGGGGCCTGTAGAGGAGGGTGCGGTGGGGGTATTGCCGGGTGCGGGAGAGGGCCCTCCCCAGGGGGAATCTGCCCCCCCTCCTGCTGCCCCATTGTTACCTCCTCAGGTCCTCGAGCCCTCATCTCTGCCCCCGACCCAACCCCTGTCACCCAGCCCGCAGATAATGCCATGGAGGGCTGGACCCTAGCACAGGGAAAGCGGG
>NW_027060409.1:0-1214 GCF_011386835.1 Chrysemys picta bellii | reverse complement strand
TCCTCGGGTGGTCCGGGTTTCGCCTTGGCATGTCCTGGCTCTGCATATACTCCAGGACAATGCGCGTGGTGTTCATAGTGCTCATAATTGCCGTGGTGATCTGAGCGGGCTCCATGATCCCAGTGCTAGCTATGGCGCCTGGTCAGAATAAAGGCGCGAAAGTAGTATCTGATGGACCAGGAGAAGGAGGGAGGGCGGGAGGGAGGGAGGGCCGAGTGACGACATGGCGTACAGGTACAGGAACAGGGAATTAAAATCAAGAAAGGTGGCTGTGCATCAGGGAGAAACACAAACAACTATCACACAGAATGGTTCCCCCCAAAGATTAAACTGAAAACCCTGGGTTTAGCAGGCCGTTGATTTCACGGAGGAAGGGGAAGCAAATGAATACAGAACAAATCTATTTTTTACATCTTAAGCTGGCAGCCAATGGTGCAGCATGAGTGATAGCCTCTCCAGTATGATGATGATGGATACCAATCATAATATACCATCATCTGCAAGGGGCTGCTGCTGTGTAGCAATGCAGCCCCACGTCTGCCAGCCCCACATCCGCCAGCACCCAGCATCGCCCTCGGCCTCTTCTGGGTGCTTAGCAGACAATACTGGGCAATTGGCAGAAAATAGTATACTACGACTGGTAGCCATCATCATCGAAACAGTAGCATGTCTGCCCAGGTGGCCATGATTGACAGCCACTCCAGTACGACGACGATGGGTACCAGTCATAATATACCATCGCCTACCAAAGGGCAAGGGGCTGGTGCAATGCAGCCCTACGGCTGCCAGCCCCACGGCCATCACTCATGCTACACCGTCTACCGCCAAAAGGCAGTTAGCAGCTGCTGCTGCGTAGCTATGCAGTCCCACGTCTGCCGGCATCCAGAGGACATATGGTGACGGTGAGCTCAGCTGAGCTGAGCGGGCTCCATGCTTTCCGTGGTATGTTGTCTGCACAGGTAACCCAGGTAAAAAGGCGCGAATCTATTGTCTGCCGTTGCTGTGACGAGGGGGGAGGGGCATGACGACATGTACCCAGAACCGCCCGCGACATTGTTTTGCATCATCCGGGCATTGGGATCTCAACCCAGAATTCAAAGAAAAGGCACGAAAGTAGTATCTGACGGACTAGGGGAAGGAGGGAGGGCGGGCCGAGTGACGACATGGCGTACAGGTACAGGGAATTAAAATCAAGAACGGTGGCTGTGCATCAG
>NW_027060408.1:0-1214 GCF_011386835.1 Chrysemys picta bellii | reverse complement strand
AAGCCCATTATTCTATAAGGCGGGAAAGACAATAGCTGAATACACAGCAATGTCCAAAGTGTTAATTGCCTTTTTGTTGATATTTTCACCAAAAAGTTAGCATGACTAACATAGTGAACATCTATGTAAATGGGGAAGGACCTTAGGCTACAATAAGAAAAGAACATGTTAAGAATTACTTGGACAACTTGGATATCTTCAGACTGGCAGGGCTTGATGAAATACATCCTAGAATACTGTGACAGTCCTATACAGGTTGGGTGCAGGAAGCTGGTTGAAGGAAAACATACTGGACACTGGATGGATAGTTTTGTTCCCTGAGTGACCAGGGCAGGGGCTGCCCCAGAGCAGTCAGGAAGGTAGTAGGAGCAGTTAAGTCAGGCAGACTCCATAAGACACCTGGAACCAATTATGATGGGTTGGATCACAGAAACCCCCTTGGGGCTGCCAACTGATGTGCCCAGACTACTACTGCCCCTGCTTTCCTTGCCAGCATGGGACTCCAGAGCCCTGCCTGGCTGTGCCAGACATGTATGCAGACCACAAACACAGACCCAGGTTTGAACCATGTCCCATAAACTGCAAGCTTAATTGAAAGCAGCTTAAGATCTGTTCCTGTCTTTAACACTCGGATGCTTAACTCTCAATGGGGTCCAAACCCCAAATAAATCCATTTTACCCTGTATAAAGCTTTATACAGGGTAAAAACTCATAAATTGTTCACCCTCTATAACACTGATAGTGAGATATACCCAGCTGTTTGCCCCCTGGTATTGATGCATACTCTGGGTTAATTAATAAGTAAAAAGTGATTTTATTAAATACAGAGAGTAGGATTTAAGTGGTTCTAAGTAATAGCAGACAGAACAAAGTGAATTACCAAGCAAAATAAAATAAAACACACAAGTCTATGCCTAATACAGAAAGAAAACTGAATACAGATAAAACCTCAGCCTCTGAGGTGTTCCACTAAGCTTCCTTTTACAGACTAGTCTCCTTCTAGTCTCGGTTTAGCAGTCACTCACACCCACTGTAGTTACTGTCCTTTGTTCCAGTTTCTTTCAGGTATCCTGGGGGGGGGGAAGAGGCGCTCTCTTGAGCCAGCTGAAGCCAAATTGGAGGGGTTTCCTAGGGGCTTAAATAGACTTTCTCTTGTGGGTGGAGACCCCCTTCTCTCTCCTATGTAAAGTCCAGCTCCAAGATGGAGTTTTGGA
>NW_027060407.1:0-1214 GCF_011386835.1 Chrysemys picta bellii | reverse complement strand
GTGACAATTTTAAGGAAAGTCAAAGGAGAACAAGTGCATTTTGAGAACCTAAAATGAGGGAATTCTGCAGAGGATTTAACAAATTCCTGACCACCCAAGCCTAGTGAATCAGTTTTAGACATTAGCTTTCCCCTTTTTATGCTTAAAGATTTTGTATGTTGTGAAAACTATTTGTTTCATAAAAAAACCCTCTCTGATGTAATATTGAGGAACAAAAATAATAAATGAAAAATTATGATGCTGTGCTTCTTTGTTTGTTTGTTTGTTTTGAAATCTTGACAGGTCTGTATCCATTTCATCCATTTCATTTGTCAAATAATTTTAATGGTGCTTCCAGCAAATACACACAACAAAAGACCCCAAACAACCTAGAATCGTTCTATATCTTTAAAACAGAAAGGCACTTCTGGATCAGGACAAATCTATTTGTTGGATATTTTCAGTAACTAATGACCTTTTTTTTTTTTTTTGGTCTTGTTCTACAGAAAAAATGGCTGAGGCTAACTTAGACCGACAAAAGATTCTCATGGGCACGATTGTTGTCCTCATTGTTATTATTATCATCGGGATCATCTTCTTCATTTGTTATTGTTTAAGTAAGAAAATCTTCCTTCTACATTTCTAGACTTCCTTCATATTTATAATATAAGGCCAAATTCTGCATAGATAATGTTTGTGACATATAGGCTACTTCTGACCTAAACAAAATAATGTATTCCTCTTTCTTTCTTTTTTTAATTTTAGTTTTGTATATTGTTTTCAGGGTGGTGATTTTAAAGTGTAACTGATTTTAGGGAATTGCTAGTCCTGTGTTTTTAAAGTTTGTATCTTTTTTATTGACTATTTTTTAAATTATTTTTTCTATTTATTTTAGTGTGTGCAATGGCCTATGGCTACGATACTATATTAAATCACTTACTCAGTCTTTACTGAAATTGGCATCAAGGGGAATATTTGATGAGGAGGGGCTGCAGTCTTTGGCCCACCACTTGCAAATGGTATAAATTATTACTAGAAACAGGCTCCAACATTGGAACCAGTTTTTGACTCAGTCCCTCACATATTTTTGGGTGTTTGGCTGCATTATTTTGGTTCAGTGCATTATAAACAGACAAACCATGAAATTTGTCTCAGGATCCAGATTTAAATTCTATCCCACCCCCCCACCCTGAGCAAAGGAGGAGGGACATTTGGCTTTAGAAACCAAGCCCAGG
>NW_027060406.1:0-1215 GCF_011386835.1 Chrysemys picta bellii | reverse complement strand
GGCTCTGAATGAGGCACAGACGTGGAGGGTCTTGTGAGCCGGGAGGGCTGGCGTCTGCAGTGAAAGGGGATTGGGGGGGCCTTCCTCACCCATAGCTCCCGTGGGGGATGGGGCCCGGCCTGTCGACCTCCCGCAGACTTTCTGTCTGCGACCTGCCTGGGCCCCGGCCTCCCAGCCTCCAGCTCTCATTTCCTTCTACAAATATTGAGAAAACAGAGCAGCGTGAAAAGGATGGAGGAGGCTCTCTCCGCACGCAGGCCCCCCCTCCCGGGAGTCGAGCAGGTGGTGACCCCCGACATCCCACTGCTCCAAGGCTTAACCTGAGAGAAAGCAAATATTAGCTTCTCTCTCGCTGGAGCCCCCAGCTTGGGCCAGCATTCCCCCCCCACCCCCCCCAGCACATGGCTAGGACGCAGGGTCCCCTGTGGCTGGGGGGCCGCAGATGAGCCCATTGCCCTGAGCCCATCTGCAGGCCCCCTTGGGTGGGACTGGCCGCCTGGGGCGAGCTGGGGCCCAGCTCTCTGAGCGGATAAGTGTGGGCCCAAGCCAGGCCTACTGGGGCAGCCGCACCGGAGTCAGTGGGGTTACGCCAACCACAGATTTGGCAGTAAACCGTCAGGTTCCCAACATACTCCCGGGGCTTGTGCCTCTCTCCCCACAGACTGGTGACGGCCCCAGGGGTGGGACGCGGTTCCGAGGGGGGCTGAGGTTGGGCTCAGGGCCGACCCGTCGTTGCAGGATGTTCCCGGGGGGCTGTGGCTCAGATGGTGGCAATTGCACGAGCTAGGTTGTTCTGGGCAGGCCCTTCTTGTTTGCGTCTGAGCCGACCCAAAGCTATGGAGCTGGGGCTGGATGCCAGTATTTGGGCTTCAGGGGGGTCAGTCGCTTGTGTGGGTCCGGGTTGGGACTGTCTCTGGACTCAAGGGGTCGCATCGCTGGGCTCCGTCTTAGTGCGGCACCTTGCTGCCTGGCGTGCGCTGGGTCTCACTTCCTAAGGGGCGAGCGCTCTGCTGATGCCCCGCTCCCCGAGGGCTCCTGGGGCGCGACGCCCGGTCAGAGTGACAGTGGTGGTGAGCACAGCGCCTGGCCAGGGCCCCTGGCGCGTCCTGCAGCTGATTCCCAGACTGGACGACTTCCCGCGGACGTCTCTGGCGGCTCCTCTCTCTGCTTGCTTGGCCTTGCGTGTGTCTGTGGCAGAACCAGGGAGGAGCTGCT
>NW_027060405.1:0-1215 GCF_011386835.1 Chrysemys picta bellii | reverse complement strand
TTGGGAGGAGTTCTTAGAGGGGTCACACGACCCACATCCGGACAGGTCACCCCGTCCTAGGACTCACCCTGACTGGTCAAATCTCCTCTCAGGGTGGTCCTATCGGGGTAAAACCAATACCGAGGAGGAGTTCTTAGGGGGAGGGTCACATGACACACCTTGCTGCCGGTCATGTGGACGTCTTGACCCCGAAACTAACACCCCCTGGGGCGGGACTTCCTGTGACAGGTGGGTGAGGTTTAAGGGGTCAAGGGGCAGGGTAAAGGGGTCAAGAGGCAGGGTTAGGGTTTTATTGACGGTAGGGCCCTTATACTACTCACGTTTACAGTATTATACAGTTTTGGTCTTCTTCATTTTGCTCAGGTGATGTTTGTGTGCTCAAGGAATATCTGCCTTTGTGAGTGTTAATATTCTCCCTAGAGGTCTGAGCAACAGTTTTTGTGGGTTGTTCATTCATGCAAAGAAATCTTGAACTAGATTCCATGGGTTCAATAGCTGTTTCTGCTTCGCACTGTTGAGTATCATCTACCTGCAACACAACAAAAAATAGTCTTGTTAAGTACCAGCAGGAAGTGAGAGACGCATTCCAAGCAACCAAATACCATGAATTAGCAGACACCCGCTAAATGCAAGAATCTTCAGTGTTTATATTGATCACTTTGAAAATACAACAGTGCTGTGCAGAATGCTTTACAGCAACTACCTACTCCTCACCACGTTCAAGTTTTACAAATCGCAAGTCACATAATATAACAAGGTATAGGCAAAGCTAAGGAGTAGTACACAGTAATTCCTTGTCTAGTCTATTCTTGCTCAATCACTAATCTGCAGAACTGTATTTTGAGATATGTAATTTAAGTTTAATTACTGATATTTCATAATGAATTTGTAAATGTACTATAGTTTATTCTGTAAATATAATAGACCTTGAAAAAGTTGTTTTCTCCTGAAGCATTTACACTGGCCTGCAGAGGATATCTTGTCCAGATGTTCTGCTGTTCAACACCAGCTTTGTAAAACTGTTGAAAAATTTCACAATATTTATACCTTTGGGGTTATCTCAAATTCCAGTCCCCACTGCTATTACAATCATCCTTGTCTCCCCTGCACTTCCCACCAAAAGCTGACATGATTTTAGCATTAATTAGTTAAAACTTAAGTAGTTATAAATGTGTGCTTCACGACAATTGAAATCCCAAATGCCACAGCTTCTGA
>NW_027060404.1:0-1215 GCF_011386835.1 Chrysemys picta bellii | reverse complement strand
ATTACTGTATGTAATTGATTCCATTTAACCAATTCTAACTCTCATCTCGATCTTTTTCCTTTTATGAATAAACCTTTAGATTTTAGATTCTAAAGGATTGGCAAAAGCGTGATTTGTGGGTAAGATCCGATTTGTATATTGACCTGGGTCTGGGGCTTGGTCCTTTGGGATCAGGAGAACCTTTTTCTTTTACTGGGGTAGTGGTTTTCATAACCATTTGTCCCCATAACGAGTGGCGCTGGTGGTAGTATTGGGAAACTGGAGTGTCTAAGGAGATTGCTTGTGAGACCGAAGTTCTCCTAGTCTGGCTGGTTTGGTTTGCCTTAGAGGTGGAAAAAACCCCAGCCTTGGGCTGTAACTGCCCTATTTGAGCAATTTGTCCTGAGTTGGCACTCTCAGTGGGGTTCCGCCAGAACCGCATTGTCACAGGGAGTGAGGGGCGTTGGCCGAGCTGGGGGAGGGGCTCAGGGCTGGGATGGGAGGGGGCTGTGGGTCGGGAGTGAGGGGCATTGGCAAAGCTGGGGGAACCCAGAGCTGGGATGGGAGGGGGCTGCGGGTCGGGAATGAGGGGCATTGGCAGAGCTGGGGGAACCCAGAGCTGGGATGGGAGGGGGCTGCGGGTCGGGAATGAGGGGCATTGGCAGAGCTGGGGGAACCCAGAGCTGGGATGGGAGGGGGCTGCGGGTTGGGAGTGAGGGGCATTGGCTGAGCTGGGGGAGGGGCTCAGGGCTGGGATGGGAGGGGGCTGCGGGTCGGGAGTGGGGGCGTTGGTGGAGCAGAGGGGGACCCAGAACTGGGATGGGAGGGGGCTGCGGGTTGGGAGTGAGGGGCATTGGCTGAGCTGGGGGAGGGGCTCAGGGCTGGGATGGGAGGGGGCTGCGGGTCGGGAGTGGGGGCGTTGGTGGAGCAGAGGGGGACCCAGAACTGGGATGGGAGGGGGCTGCGGGTCGGGAGTGGGGGCGCTGGTGGAGCAGAGGGGGACCCAGAACTGGGATGGCAGGGGGCTGCGGGTCGGGAGTGAGGGGCGTTGGTGGAGCAGAGCGGTCCCAGGGCAGCGTGACGATTAGGGAGGCTGGCTGTCGGATTCCCTCGTGTGATTCCCGGGGCTCTGGGCGCGGTGAAGCCCATGGCAGGGGGCTGGGGGTGGCCGGGGCCGGCGCGGGGACTCACAGTGAGTTCAGTGAGCGCAGCCCCTGGAAGGCGTCGGGCGCGATC
>NW_027060403.1:0-1217 GCF_011386835.1 Chrysemys picta bellii | reverse complement strand
TGTGTGGAGAAAGTACACAGGGAAGTGTTATTTACTCCTTCTCATAACACAGGAACTAGGGGTCACAAAATGAAATTAATAGACAGCAGGTTTAAAACAAACAAAAGGAAGGGTATTTTAACACAACGCACAGTCAACCTGTGGAACTCCTTGCCAAAGGATGTTTTGAATGCCAACACAATATCATGATTAAAAAAGAACTAGATACATTCATGGAGGATAGGTCCATCAATGGCTATTAGCCAGGATGGGCAGTGATGGTGTCCCTAGCCTCTGTTTGCCAGAAGCTGGGAATGGGTGACAGGGGATGGATCACTTGATGATTACCTGTTCTGGTCATTCTTTCTGGGGCACCTGGCACTGGCTGCTCTTGGAAGACAGGATACTGGGCTAAATGGAACTTTGGTCTGACCCAGTATGGCCGTTCTTATGGTCTTATATCCTCTCCCGTGGTCAGAGTTTACAGTAATATAGCCATTATTAAAATATAATAGTAAACAGGATTTACTCCAAGTCCATCTAAATAATTTAAATCTGTCCAAAAATTAGCATTAACTCCAAAATCCTCTTAAATATCCCATGAGAAACCTAAACCTAAATCAAAATGTGAAGCAGCAAACAATGTTTAATTTAAAATCCAAACATTAAGAAAAACTATTTTAAAACATTTCTAATTCCATAAATTAATAATTCCCACATTTTATCAAAAGTGTGCTGCAGCAGGATGATAAAATAACATAAAATAAATAAGCTCTACTATTAAAACCACCTATAAAGCCTTAAAGCAATTCGAATACTGGCCAAAAATATGCAGAATTATGTCAAAATCGGTATTGCATGTCAGACATTCCAATCCAGCAAACGTAAATTAAAAGCTCCACTTCAACTAAAACAAACGAAACCAATAAACCCAAACAGTCACCCTTAAACAAACCTACACATAAGCGAAATTAAACCTGTACCAACACTGGAACAAACTATGTAATGTTCTAATTCTAACATTGTTTCACGCAGGAAGGAAAGTGTTTTGTAGCCCCAGTAACCATGCTGCCACTACAGCATTTCTTTCACTAAATACGATTTTTACCAAATATAATTTGCCCTTAAAATTGTCTAACAGAAATTCTAATTGTATCTTTGCAATAATATCCCACGTATGGAAGTACATCCCGTCAGAGCAGCAGCACAGTCCTCGATTCCTAAGCCAAGTGAATAAG
>NW_027060402.1:0-1218 GCF_011386835.1 Chrysemys picta bellii | reverse complement strand
TCAGGTTACAGGCCTCCTGCCCAGGACTGAAGCCCTTGGGCTTCGACTTTGGCCCCCCCCTCCAGCCTGGTGCAGTGGGGCTTGGGCTTCGGTCCCCCCTCCTGGGATCGTGTAGTAATTTTTGTTGTCAGAAGGGAGTCGCGGTGCATTTACTACTAACTTACAATGCTAGCAAACATTAGGGCCCAGTTTTTGGGTCCATTGAGTTAAGCAGATGGAAAACTGGTTCATCTGAATACTTTCAGGATTGCCCCCATATAGGAGGGATCCCCATGTAGCAAAGAGCTGGCGCAGCAGTTGTGTGCCTCACCTATTTTGCTCCAGGAAATGAAAAGAGCCGGTGGCGTGCCCCCAAACTGGGGAACAGCAGAGGCAATGTAAAGCCCTATTTGCTCCTTTACCAGATGTGCATTCTGGTAAAGCCAGAGATTCTGTTCCTAAGACTCCTGGCTTAGAACTTTCTGTGGCTACTTCTCTGCCCTGCTATCTCTGCCATTGCCTAAGCACTTGTAGAGGAGCCTTCCCCTGGATGTTCAGCTCAGCCCTTTTTTACATGAGTTAATGCCCACAAACCTCTATTGTCATTTCTTATATATAACATGGCATGTCCCATGCTGCAAACAGACCAGGTATGTCATCACAACTCTTTTGTATGAATGTTTCCCTTCTAAAAACCATTTAAGTTACAACAATCTAAAATCACACAAAAGATTTAGCAAAAAGAACGAGGAGTACTTGTGGCACCTTAGAGACTAACAAATTTATTTGAGCCTAAGCTTTCGTGGGCTAAAACTCACTTCATCGGATGCATGCAGTGAAAAATACAGTAGGAAGATATATATACACAGAGAACATGAAAAAATGGGTATTGCCATACTAACTATAATGAGAGTAATCAATTAAGGTGGGCTATTATTAGTTATTATTAGTGGTCTCCTGCACACTAGCTTGAATGGATGCTATTAGACGATAAGATGTGTTGGCAGTGTGGGGAATAGGGTGGTAATTCATATTATTTAGAAATATCATAAAAATATTATAGAAAACCTTGGGCAATGTTATAAATGATATAGAAATAGTATGGTATCAGAAGTAACCAGCTGAATCAGAAATATTTGCTACATGATTTTTCTTCAGTCAATGGGTTACACAATCTTCTACAAATTGCATTGCAATTGCCCTTGCTTGTGCAAAGACATTGATCCTTAGAAGATGGAA
>NW_027060401.1:0-1220 GCF_011386835.1 Chrysemys picta bellii | reverse complement strand
TAGACCTCTACTGTACAAATATCTTAAAAGCGTAGTTAGCCTTAGGAATAAAGGACTGCTGCCTCTTTAAAAGTGTGTCTCTGTCTGATGAGAATCACAATAAAATGGTGTTGGATTTCTTTTAAAGCCTCAGATCCTGGAGACAAGTGATTATGTGACAATCTCAGCTTTCATTCAAGAAATAAAAAAGCCACTTTCTAGCTCACTGATCGCAGGGGGAAAGCTTGAAAGTGTGACCTGAGGACATTCGAAAGTTTCAAAAAACAGAAGGCAATTAAAGAATTCAAAATGTCTTAAAAATTCTCATGACTTTTAAAGCAAGTCTCATGATTTTTGGGGCCTGATGTTTTTGGGGGTGGTCCACACTAAGTTTATGTGCGGGACCTCAGAGGAATTGATAAAAATGGAAGGGCAGAAGGAAGGAGCTGTGTGATGGACCATAATACGGGTGAGAAAGTTAGGAAAATTCAGCTGACCTCTAGAAGAACAATAGAAAAGAATATTTGCTAACTACCTACCCAAAAGGAGCAAAGGCAATTAAAGGGGGACACATGACAGATAGGGAAGAGTTACTATCATTCCTTCTGAGTTGAGAAAATAGCTTCCTAGAGAGATTGGTTTGCTTAACACTAGGATTCAAGAGTCCACTTTATTGTCACTCTGAAACTGCTCAGATGAAAAGGTTAAAGTGAATTGCTGGCACTGCAGTTGTGGGGGTTTTTTTTGTTTTGTTTTTTAATTTATGACAACCTTCCCTTGCTCATGTGCACACAAACTCTCCGGTCCACCAGACACCTTCAGTCCAATGCTGGCTCCCTTATTTTTTCCTTTGCCCCTGTGATTACCATAGGTTTTGTTCCATCTGATCTTCTCCTTTCTGCTGCTCTACCCTCAGTCCTGTTCTCACTCACACAAACCGCCCTCAATCCCAGGCTGTTTTCCGGATCTCTACACTGACTCCTCTCACCAACCATCTCCTCGACTCTGTGCTGTTTAAGAGTCCCTCCTACTCCTTATTCTAAACCCAAGGAACGTTGTTGTGGTTCAAATGCTTAGGAGCTGGGCAGAATTTGAGGATCCATTCCAGACCTTTGCACCTGTTTATTTCTCTGAAAATGACAATTTTATGGAGGCCCTGCATGCCACAGAGCTCTGGCAAATGAGGTCACTGCAAGGAGTTTACATCCTTTAGATAAGTACTCTGGTGAAGTTTTGACATC
>NW_027060400.1:0-1220 GCF_011386835.1 Chrysemys picta bellii | reverse complement strand
GCTCAGTTACGTCTACACGAGCTGGGCATCGCACCTCTTAGCTCAGATGTAGACGTTTCCTAAGACAGGAGAAGGAACAGCTCCTGGAACTAGTTACAGAACTAGACAGACTAAAGCTGATGGCTCAGGAGGGGGCCGAGGTGCAGGCTGAGGGCTCTGGTGAGTGCGATAAGAGAGAGAGCCCAGCAATACATCACCAGGAGGCTGCATTTACACAGGGGAGGGGAGTGATGCAGGGGGTGTCCTGGGAGGCTTTTTAGGGGAACAAGCTGATCACCCACTGCAGGGCTGGATGTCGATGGGCACAGATACAGAGGTGCTGGCTATAAGGGAAGCTGCCCTAGTGGCTGTGTCCTCTACAGGGACCCAGCAAACCCACCCACGAATGGCCTGGAGAGAGCAAGAAGAAAAGGTTGCTGCAGCTGAGGGGAGCAGGGCAGAGGGCCTCGCACAGCTGAACACCCCCAGGCCCAAAGGCTGAGCCCCGGCAGGGGCTAGAGGAGATGCGCTGACAAGGGACTGGATCTCAGCCCAAGCCATCCAGCGGAGCAGGAACTGGCCCGTCTCAGCACTGGAAGGTGACCGGGGGACAGCAGTGTTTGTTGTTGCAGAAAGAGCTGACTGAGCTCCAGAACCAGCTTAAGATCGAGTGTGGAACGAAGCCCGGCTCTGAGACGCATACGAAGCAGGAGAGCCCAGAGGTCTTGTAGAAAGAGATGAAATTATGCCAGAGAGAGCAGGCGCAGCGTCTCCACAAAACAGAGCCGCTGGGCAGCGAGCTACACCAGCCGGCTGGAGACAAGGACAGCGCTGCGGTGGGTGCAGAGGTACAGGACCATCGTGTGGAAGATGGACTGTCTGAGGTGGGATTCCACCAGCGGGAGGGAAAAGCCACCATAAAAACACACGTCCAGGAGGAAGTTGAAATAGAAAAGGAAAAGACTGGGGACCTCTCCCCGAGAGACCTGAAAGAGCAACACAAACATCAACCAGACCGAGGCTAAAACGAAGTCCATCCTGTCATGTGGACAGAATTGGATCTGAAATGGGCTCCCAGAGTTCATTTACTCAAGGCTGCAGGAATAAAAGCTGTGCTCAGCAGTAATTAGAGATGCTAATAAGGAGCTATCTGAGTGAAAGACAAACGTCACTCGGGGGGGAGGGGTATGAGTGTCCTGGGGGCGGCTGTTGCAGGGACCTTGTGGCAGCCTGAGGCCAGT
>NW_027060399.1:0-1220 GCF_011386835.1 Chrysemys picta bellii | reverse complement strand
GAGGACCGTCCAGCCCTCGCTGGTGCTGTTCAAGTCACAGTAAATGACAATCTGGTGGAATCCTGTGGGCTGGATGACGAAGACGCCACTGACCCTGTTCCAGGTTATCTCGCTGCAGTCCTTGGGCCAGACTGTGCACAAGAGAGAGATCGCTTTCACTAAACCCCGTGGAACAGAACCCTGCTCAGCTCTTCCCACCCTGGGTCAGTGAGAAAGGGCCCCTCCGGTGTGCCACAGACAGCAATGTCTGCACTGACACCCCACATGCTTTGCCAGCCCATTGTCAAAGAGGCTTCAACAATGGATGCAGACACTGAGCCCGAATCTGCTGGCACAGCCCTGGCATTAGGTCCTGTCACCCACTCCTGGGCAGTTTATTCTCTAACTAGCTACTTTGCACGTGCACACGTAGGTTTCCCAGAAGACAAACAGGCCCCTGTTCATACTCTGCAGGGGTTTTCGGGGAGGTGTTTAACAAGGCAGACACGATGCATGGGACACTGCAAGCTAACAGCACCGTGTGTCCTGTGGGGTGACTGTATCTTACAGCAGTGCGTTCTGCACCCCCTCAGCTCTCAGCAAACTCCTGTGCCAAGGGCTCTGCAACAGAGTGTGTGTGCTGAGGCCACCGACACCAGCTGCCAGGGAAAGGAGGAGTCGTCTGTGGAGTGAAAGGATCTTGCCACTCATCCCAAATTTTGGCTGCAAACTCCCCACACCTGCAGTAGTGAGGGACATGGCCCAGTGGGTCAAAGCCCTGGGTCCTGGATCCCACACAGTCTAGGGTTACCATACGTCCTCTTTTTCCCGGACATGTCCGGCTTTTCGGCAGTCAAACCCCCGTCCGGGGGGAATTGCCAAAAAGCCGAACATGTCCGGGAAAATGGCGGCTCTGTTTAAGAGCCGGGCTGCCTGAACGCTACCGGCTTCGGGCAGCCCCGTGCCTCCAGACCCTGCGCCGCCGGAGCCCGGGAGGGGAAGTGCCCGGCTGGGGGCGCAGGGTCTGGAGGCAGGGGGGCTGCCCGAAGCCAGTAGCGCTCGGGCAGCCCGGTTCTTAAACAGAGCCTCCAGCGGCTGCGGCTCTGTGTAACTGACACTGTGTCAGTTACACACAGCCCCGGCGGCTGGAGGCTCCAGCCGCCCCCGCTCTGTTTAAGAGCCGGGCTGCCCGAGCGCTACCGGCTTCACGGTTTGCTGGGCAGCCTCCAGACCCTGCGCCC
>NW_027060398.1:0-1221 GCF_011386835.1 Chrysemys picta bellii | reverse complement strand
GTGTGTGGGGCACAGTACCCCGCGAGTGCACAGCTTCTGGCCGCCAGGAGTGGGGCCTGGCACTGCTGGGTGATCCCAGGCCTTTGTGTCTGCAGGGAGGGGCCAGGCCCAGGGCCGGACGCTGCTCCCCCGGGGCAGCTGTTGTTGTTGGGTGAATTGGTCACAGATCGGACACATGCACCGAGGCATGCGGTCACACACACACACACGGCCCACACGTGAGCCCTACGCAAATAAGGGACTTCACCCTTTCCCAACCCCACACCGTGCCCGTGCCCCGGGAGCTATCGCGCACTCCCTGCCCCAAAGTCTCTGGGAATTTCTAGAGCCCCCCTGAAGTGGGCCCCTGTTTTCTGTAGCCAGGCCCCTCCCGCCAGCCTCTGATACAGACAACAGGGGCCCACTTCAGGGGGGCTCTAGAAATTCCCAGAGACTTTGGGGCAGGGAGAGATGCCAGGCCCTGCTCCTGGCTGCCAGAAACTGCTGGCTGGGCTCTGCCGCCCCATTAGGTAACTCACAGGGCCAGAGGAGGCCGGCTCAGCCCTTCCACGGGCGGAGGAGGAAAGGCCTGGAAGGCCGGGTGGCTATATAAGGCGGCCCTGCGGCTGCTGGCAGAGCGAGAGCCCCCAGCGCGCCAGGCAGGTGAAGGCAGCCGGAGTCTGGGCAGCAGTACCATGCCGAGCTGCTTCCGGTACCTGGTGCGGCTGCTCCCGCTCAGACGGTGGCCGTCGCGGGGCTTCGGCCCCACGTGGGTCTGCAGCAGCGAGCCGGGGAGCCCCCTCCTGGGGCCGGCCCCCCAGAGCTGCTTCGAGCAGGTGGCGGGCGATGTGCGCAGACACCTGGAGGAGATGGCCAGGATACGCCGCGCTGTCTGCCAGGCCCAGCCGCCCCTCCGCTGGGAGCCTGCGGGCCAGAGGCAGCTGGGGGAGGCTGGCGATGCCAAGGCGGAGCTGGGCTCCCCGGGGCCACGGGAGGAGAAGTTCCAGCTCTCTGTGGACGTGGCCGGCTTCTCCCCGGAGGAGCTGACGGTGAGGCTGGAGGGGAGGAGCGTGATGGTGGCTGGGAAGCGTGAAAAGCAAAGCACGTGAGAAGAGGGGGGCCGCAGACGGGAATACAGGGAGCTGCACACACAGGCTGTGCTGCCAGAGGACGTGGATCTCCAGGCCGTGACCTGTTCCCTGTCCCGGGACGGACAGCTCTGCATCCAGGCTCCGCGCCTGG
>NW_027060397.1:0-1221 GCF_011386835.1 Chrysemys picta bellii | reverse complement strand
GGATTGGCGGGTAGCAATCGGTCTATTGGGGATCGACTTATCGCGTCTAGTGAAGACGCGATAAAATTGATCCCTGATCACTCTGCCGTCGACTCTGGAAATCCACCGCGGCAAGAGGCGGCAGCGGAGTCGACGGCGGCGCGGCAGTGGTCGACTTGCCGCCGTCCTCACAGCCAGGTAAGTTGACCTAAAATACGCAACTTCAGCTACGCTATTCACGTAGCTGAAGTTGCGTATCTTAGGTCAACCCCCTGCTGTAGTGTAGACATAGCCTCAGAAAAAGGTCCGGGAGAGAACAAAGTCATCACTGACAAAAATTGCAGATGACACAAAAGTTGGACAGGAGAGGTAAATAATGAAGAGGACAGGTCACTAATTCAGAGTGATCTGGATCACTTGGTAAACTGGGTGCAAGCAAACAATATGAATTTTAATATAGCTAACTGTAAACGTATACATTTAGGAACAAAGAATGTAAGCCATACTTGCAGGATGAAGGACTCTATCCTGGGAAGCAGGGACTCAAAAGTTCGCAGTGGATAATCAGCTAAACATGAGCTCCCAGTATGCTGCTAGGGCCAAAAGGGCTAATGCGATCCTTGAATGCATAAACAGCAAATCTCAAGTAGGAGTGGAGAGGTTATTTTGCCTCTATTTCCCACTGGTGCGACTGCTGCTGGAATACTGTGTCCAGTTCTGGCGCTCACAGTTCAAGAAGGATGTTGATAAGTTGGAGAGGGTTCAGAGAAGAACCACGAGAATGATTAAAGGATTTGAAAACATGCCTTATAGTGCTTGAGCTCTTTGAGTCTATCTATTTAGCTTAAAAAAGAGAAGGTTAAGAGGTGACTTGATTACAGTCTGTAAGTACCTACATGGGGAAAAAATATTTAATGATGGGCTCTTCAATCTAGCAGAGAAAGGTATAACACGATCCAATGGCTGGAAGTTGAACCTAGACAAAAATATATCTTATTTCCAGTGTGAACTTAATGCTTAGAATAATTAACCATTGGAATAATTTACCAAGGGTCGTAATGTGATGGATTCTTCATCACTGACAATTTTTAAATTAAGACTGGATGTTTTTCTGTAAGATCTGCTCTAGGAATTATGTTGGGGAAGTTCTCTGGCCTGTGTTACGTAGGAGGTCAGAGTAAATGGTCCCTTTTGGCCCTAGAATCTATGGCTCTGTGAAAAGAACATGTATGTGAGAGAGCT
>NW_027060396.1:0-1221 GCF_011386835.1 Chrysemys picta bellii | reverse complement strand
ATAAATAGCAAAATATCCACAAGGAGATGATAGACAGACAGGCCAAGATACAAGACTGTGGAGAGGAATCAGGTCAGGAATGGATCTCCAAACAACTGAATTTGTGTCCAGGTGTCGGTTCATTGCAGTCTCACTCCCATTGAAGAAAAAGGAAGTTTTGTCATTTGCTTCAATGGAAGGCGCTTGCTTTCCCATTGCATTGCCGTTCAATTTTGCAAGCCTGTGCAGGGACTGGGGACACCGTGCTCCTCTTTGTAAATTGGAGAGTACCAGATCAGAAACTCATTAACAGTATGAGGCCATTTGGGACCTACCCTAAATTAGGCACCTCCATGACTGTGAACAGGCACTCTCTCTTTGAACAGTACAGAAAGGCATGGAGCTGTCCAGCTGATGTGACACTCAAAAATTGCACGTGAGAAATGCACAAAATCGGCTAGACTTGCCCTTTGCTTTAGTCTTTCTGATATTAGATACAGAGTGAGCTGACATTGCACAGCCTGTTTGGTAAATAGGAATCTCCTACAAAAGAAAGTCGACTGGTTTGGCCCTGCCTGCTACTAGCAAGTTTGTTGCTAATCACAAGATTTCTCACAGTGACAATAAGATGCGGTGACAGCTTAGAACTGAGTAATGGTCCAGGCTTAAACAGTCATTGGTGTAGGACTAGAACTTGGGTCTGTAAACTAGATACTGTAATCCCACTGCTATAGAGTCATTCTGACTGCTCTTTGGCCCACTGACTATTTAAGTATTTCATACAAAGTGAAGCAGCTTCAACAGATTATGAAAGCCCCTCCCCCGACTCTTCCTGTAGCCCAGTGCTTAGCATAGTCACTTGGGCAGCGAAAGACCTGGGTTCAAGTGCCTGCTCTGACACAGGAAGAGTGGGGATTTGAACCCTGGTCTCCCACAACCAGGCTGAATGCTTTAAATACTGTGTATAAAAGGGCATCACAACCTCCAAGTTGCCTTTTCTTTTCCCCCTTCACACAGGGGTGACCTGGGTTAAATACCTAATTCTAGGAGAGGGTTCACAGCTGTGAATCCCAAGTGGCATTACGTGAACTCCAGCCCAACCCTCAGCATTTGCGACTGGCTAGCTTCTGCAACATCCCACTCAGCTTCTGTGAATCCCATTCTTAGATGCCCAACTCTCCACATACATTTATAGGGAGCCTGTGTACCTGAGTCAGGGCTGGAGATTCCACTAAGTGGCAG
>NW_027060395.1:0-1221 GCF_011386835.1 Chrysemys picta bellii | reverse complement strand
CTGCTATGGAAATCAGTGCACAGGACTAACATGCTGCCCCCCCAGGTGTGGGGGAGTCTTTGCACACGCCGGCTGGTGATGGGATTCCATTGTAACAAGCTGATGTTATGGCTGAGACGCATGCGGCTTTACATTACATGACTGAACAACTCCTCTTAACAGTGGCAAGATCCTACCTGCCAGAGCCAGGAACAGGGAGATCTGGGGAGGAGATTGGGGATGTACAACTTCACAGCCCTGAAATACAATTGGCTAGCAGAGCTTCTGAGGCAGCTCTGTGTAGCTGGGACAGGGCTGATATTTGATAGCACAGGTTACAATCCAAAGGGACCTTCAAAAACCTGGACCTGAAACAAAGCCCTAGCCCAGTCGGCCTTCGGATTTGCAACCTGAACCCAGAGGAGACACTCTTAGCTGGTCCCCAGCTCTGAACCTCTATTCCAAACACCTCAGCTGTGGTTGGTGGGAGGTGTCTACAGCCCCAGCTCATCCCAGGGCTGGTTCCGCAGCAGCAGAGCCCTGCACTGGGAGGACTCCCCTAAAGGTTTTGGGGAGTGGGGAGGCAGAAGGGAGCAACCCTGAAACCCTGCTCTGAATTCGGCACCTCCGAGCCAGCTTTATTTGCAGTGGCTCCGAATTCAGTGCCAGGGGTGCGGCTGGCTCTGTAGCTGGGAGCAGTTCACAGTTGCCCTGCTTTGGAGAACAGCCCCGTTTGATGACTGGGGACCAAGAGAGCACAGGGACTCCGAGCTAAACCAGACCCGCTGCCAGACGCATCCCTGGGCACCAGCTTGCCAGTGCGCACAGCTCCCGCGTAATGACAGAGCCAGGGCCAGGGCTCCCCCGCCGCCATCTGTCCCCCTCCCCCAACTGCCCAGAGCAAGAGGAAACCGGCCAGATCCTTTCTGACTCAGGCACTTGGCTTTCATACTAATATGGTCCGAGTGCGGCTCCTTTGACGCGCGCTCCGGGGCCAGGGTGGGGCCGGGAGGGAAGCCCCGGGGCAGAGCGGGTCTGGGTCTCGCCGGACAGGGAGCCCCAGTCACGATGCGCTGCGTGGGCCTGGGGGAGCCCACGCGTGACCCTGCAGCAGGAGCACATAGAGGATCTGGCCGGCCTGGGGCAGAGTCCGGGTCCCGGCCGTGGGAGCAGCTGCCCCGAAGGCACGTACCTGCTGCTGGGCTGGACTCTCCTTGGTGCTGCGCTCCCCAGCTGGGCTCC
>NW_027060393.1:0-1222 GCF_011386835.1 Chrysemys picta bellii | reverse complement strand
CTTAGCAGGATCTGGGTTCCCAGCCCCCCTGTGCTATGGGCCGAGGGGAGACCAGGGATATGCCCCGAACTCAGACCCCAGCCTGGGCACCGTGAGCCTCGCCCGGGGTCTGTGCCCACAACCCCCCGGGCACGCCTGGCAGGGCTGCCCAGCCTCACGCTCCCCAGGCCCGAGCGCCGAGTCGCCGAACCCCCGGCTGCTACGACGTGCCTGGGCCTCGTGCCAGCCGGGGCTGTGACCCGATGCTTGGTCTGGACAACACCGCACATTGGGGGGGACCCCCTTCGACCCCATCCCTGGGCAGGGTCGCCGCTTCCCCAGGGCCTGGCACTGCAGACAGAGACGCCCCATCAGCTCCCCCCGAGTCCTCCCCTGCGGGGTGAGCCCCGGTGCAGGGAGAGCCACGGGCTGGGGCTGCACGGGGACCACGCGGGGGAGGGGGAGCCACACCCCTCCCCCTCTTACCTCGGGGTACTGCCTGCTCCGGAAATGGTCCTCACGGGCAGCGCAACAAAGAGAGAGTTTGGGTGCAGAAAAACACCCCCAAATGTGTCCCCAGCCTCCCCACAGCTTGTTCTAGGGTGGAGAGCCAAGACAGGGCGCAGAGATCCACCCCCCCAAGCAAAAACTACAGCACAGTTCCAGGCAGGGGAAATCCCCAGGGTGGAACATGTGCACAAGCCCTCGTGCATGTGATTGCATGCGTGTCCCCCTCGTGCGTGTGCACGTGTGGGCGTGCGAGAGCTCATGTGTGCGTGCAAGCTCTCAGGGGTGTGATCGCGTGGGCATGCGATCTCGTGCGGCGCGTCCTTGCGTGTGAACAAGATCTTGCACACGCGCTCTTGTGCATGTGATCTGAGGCGTGTGCACAAGATCTTGTGCGTAGGTGCAGGTGTGAGCCCAGGTGTGCGTGTGCATGAGAGCTCGTGGGCCTGCGCCATGCGTGGCCATGTCGAATCACGTTCCACGTTGGTGAGCATGGGCCGGCGTGCACACGCACGTGCGATGGCACGCACAGGCCTGGTGAGGCTCATACGGCCGCTCAGAGGGGGTGGCGTTCCCATCCCCCCACCAGCCACACGCTCAAGGAGTCAAAGTCCTTTTCCTGGTGCACTTGGGAGGGGGAAGGGGGGGGCAGAACCAGCCGTCGTCCCCCATCAGCACCTGCTAGAGACCAGAACCCGGAACCTCCCCCAGCGCTCAGAGCAAACAGAAGCACCAG
>NW_027060392.1:0-1224 GCF_011386835.1 Chrysemys picta bellii | reverse complement strand
AATAAATCTACCTGCTAGAGACCTGCGAAGACTCCTATAGAGAGGTGTTCCTCAGGGGCGGCTGGCTGGTAGTATGACTGGCACATATACTTATCATTATAGCTGGATTTTTATGACTTGTGTGTCACCATTTAAACATAAGATTTCTCAAGTGGCTTGAAGCTGCACTCCCAAAGTTCATGTCGGTCATCAAAATGTCTTGTCAGTTCATCTGTTGGGGTGGCCTGGCCCTAAAAGTCAAAGCAGGCTTATCAATATAAAATGACCTTTACCAGGAACCAGACACCAACAGAGGGAGCAGTCTCTCTCCCTCCACCTCTTCTTCAGGTGTCTGGCAACCTCCCAACAGACCTGCTGGAAATAGGGATTCTAGTTCATCTCCACTATTGTCAGCAATTGGCACAGCCACAGGAACTTATCAACACAAATAGCTAAATTACAAAGCTGCAACAATAAATCCAGCTCAGGTCCAGAACAGAGACCACCCATAAATTGAAAGATCTAGGGAAAAAAGAGTTCCTTCCCTATCAAATAATATTGAAAACCTGGGAAAGCCAGGTAGGCACTAACTACTGAATGGCAGGTTTTGCTGAAAGGAGAGAAAGAACATGTGCAGGTCTTCTACAAATATTAAACCTCTGTGGCTCTCTGCCTTATACTAGCTTTCTGTCAGTTTCCAGATCTGCTTCTAGGTCTAATCTTCAAAGCCCTAAATCCATTAGCTTAGCTATCTTGGGAACTGTCTCTCCCTCCCTAATGCACTGGGCTCCAAAGGGATATCGAGGCTGCTGGAGCTCAGCATGATGTTCTCAAGGCCTGGAGTCACGGCATTCTCCATGGAGGACCCTCAGTGACGGTGGGACTCCCTAATGATTGAGATGAGCTTAGTTCTTTCTGCAAGCCTCCCCTTAAGAGCAACCGCATACTGTTCTGACTATTTTTCTCATAAAGATGGAAATAATGAAATAACTACTTCAGAAGACAACCACACAATGAAGTGGAGATGGAGAGTACAGTCTTTTGGGGCAGAATTTGTGCTTTGTAGTTATATGTTCAATATCTGTATACTTTGATTATATTCCTAATAGTTGCCCTTAAAAGGTGACAGCCCAAAGCAAGTTTAAGGAGTGTTTCTTATTTAATGCAATACCAGAAGAAATGGTCAGTTAATATGTAAAATGACACCATGTAAAGTCTTTGGCAGCATGGTCATAAGCATGATGG
>NW_027060391.1:0-1225 GCF_011386835.1 Chrysemys picta bellii | reverse complement strand
TGGTAACCACATACTCTTGGAGAACAGGGAGTGTAAAATGGGGTCTAGCAGGGGCTGTCCCTCCCCACAAGGCCCAGAAGTGTGCAGAGGAGACCACCCCACTGTGGATAGTAAAAGCTATCATCAGGCTGCTTTCTGCAGTTTTCACTCTGAACATTCTCTCCCCTTTGCTGATTTGCTCCAATCCTTTCTCCTTTCTTTTGTCTGTGCGTCTAGCTTATCCCCTCCTAACAGAATCCCATTGAAAGGACTTCAGCGAAAAACAAAAATGGAATTAACTTGACATGTTCTGCCATTACAATCTATTTAGATTGTAAACTCTTTGGGACAGGGACTGTTTCTTATGCTATGTTTGTCCAATGCCTAGCATGGTGGGACTCTGTTCTCATTTGTCCAGTAGGCACTACTGTGATTTCTCCTGTATTAGGGTGTGGAATAGTCTCCCAAGGGAAGAAGTGTGTTATGTTCTACAGCGTACAAACAGAGAAATTAGATAAATAGCAAAAAATACTCTTCCTGGAAAGGTGCAATGTAAAACTACTTTATTTCTTAAGGCAGGTCTTCACTACAGGGGGGGGTCGATTTAAGATACGCAAATTCAGTTACGCGAATAGCGTAGCTGAATTTGACGTATCGCAGCTGACTTACCCCGCTGTAAGGACGGCAGCAAAATCGACCTCCGCGGCTTCCCATCGACGGCGTTTACTCCCACCTCCGCTGGTGGAGTAAGAGCGTCGATTCGGGGATCGATTGTCGCGTCCCGACGAGACGCGATAATTCGATCCCCGAGAGGTCGATTTCTACCCGCCGATTCAAGCGGGTAGTGTAGACCTAGCCTTAGAATTCAGAACACACAAGAACCCCAAACCAGAAAGAAAAACCAGACTGCTCTCTAAAACAGAGAGGCACACCTCACACCACCTTACTCTAACTGGCTGGTTGCTAACTGACTCTGCTAGCCTCAGATAGCACAATTCCCTGCAGAACCCCCTCAGTGGAACTGCTCAGGGTAATAATAAGCAGTATATTAAGCAGTATGTGTTGGCCAAGCCAATCCAGTTTTAAGCAATGCACTTTCTCCTCATATAGTTAACCATTGGTTCAGGGTGATTAGCGATCATATTCTTCAATTAAAATATGATAAATATAAGCCTTGTACAAATTCATAATTATTATGTATTAAATTACACATTGTTTTGTTTTCCACCATTAAAGTATGAAAAAT
>NW_027060390.1:0-1228 GCF_011386835.1 Chrysemys picta bellii | reverse complement strand
CTTGTTAAAAACAGAAATAATCATCAAATACCAGCATTTGAACGGTCATTGCTAAATTTGGGTAGAAAACTGAAAAGCCATTTCAACGATTCTTTTTAGGCTCCCGTAGCCTTGGTGAGGAGTTATTCAATTAGGGCTATATCACCAGTTAATTACAAAGTTGTCCTCATTAAACCAATCCCTTGTGGAGAAGTCCTATAGACATTAATGAAGTCTATAAGATTTTGTAGAATGTTTTAGGGTTCTATCGAAATCAGAATAAAATCTATAGTATTTAAAAGGGAATGAAATACTTTCTATAGGGTTTTTTTAAATATCTTACAAAATTTTACATGTTTATTATTTATTTGAATTGCAGTAGGATCTCAGTGATGGGGTAGGACCCCATTGTCTTGGGTGCTATGCAAACACAGAACAAAGGATGGTTGTAGCCCAAGGAGCTTAAACATGAGGGCTTGTCTACACAGTGGGGTAATGGGCTCTACGAGGGTGTGATTTCTAAAGTACAAAGTACAAAGCAATGCGACAGTATTGATGAGTATGATAGGTCATGATCTTAACACACTAGCTGCCTAGCCATTTGCTATTAAATTCTGGGGAATGGTTAAAAAACTACAATTTTATTTTTTATTTAATTCTATGGGACATTCCCTTTATGGCTCCAATCTGATGGATACATTCTTTGGAGATTATAAAAACTTGTTTATGAGAGAACTCGACTTGACATAACCTACAGCCATCTTGTACATTTAGGCACCATATGCTGGAAGCAAGGACACCACATAGCGAGAAGGAATATGGCCTTGCTCCGGCAGACAAAAATATCTGCCCAGCTGCAGTGTTACTAACAAGGGTAGATAATCTGGGTCTGGATTCCTGTGTCTGTAAATTTCTTGCTAGAGCTGCTTTGCTCTATATAATCTAATGTAATTGCTAGTTCGGGATCATTCAGAAATGGAGAAATGGCTTTGGATTTTTGTAGCTGTGCTACAATATTTTTCTGGAAAAAGAAAAATGTGCCTACCATGCCATTATATATCTATGGTAGTTATATGTAGGGTGACCAGATGTCCCGATTTTATAGGGACAGTCCCGATTTTTGGGTCTTTTTCTTATATAGGCTCCTATTACCCCCTACCCCCGTCCCGATTTTTCACACTTGCTGTCTGGTCACCCTAGTTATATGCACAGCACATGCAAAAACCAAAACAAACCCTACATTAATGCA
>NW_027060389.1:0-1229 GCF_011386835.1 Chrysemys picta bellii | reverse complement strand
GTAAATGATAATAGGTGAGAATCAGCATGTGTCCAGCACCATTGCCCACCACCCTGGCACTGAGGAAATACCCCTGGTAGGACGCCTGAACCCCAAAGCCGGGCTCAAGGGTGAGTAGAGGCCCTGGTCTAGCACCAAATCACCTGTGTCCAATGGCCCCCATCTCCAGGGTGTGAGGTGGGGTCAGTCTCTGTGGCCCATTCAGCCTCTCTGCTGAGTCTGTCAGCAGGTCAGAGACAAGAGGTGTGGCTGGTTTGGGACATGAACACCAGCAGTTGCCTGACACCGGCCAACTCATCTCACACCAAGGTCACAGTCAGATTCCAACAGGCTGTGTCTAGGGGAAGGCTCCTTGTCCCATTATCGGCCCCCCAGCATGGAGCGTTGAGAATTTGCTCACCCCAGCTCCTCCATCTACACTGGGGCCAGCAGAGCCACCCGGACCCTCCTGCACACACCCCTCCAAAGCCCCCAGCCCAGTGCCATCACCTGGTAGAGTTTGAGGAGGTTCCCCCCCTCCGAGGACAGGAAGCTGGTCTCGGTGTGGTACCTCAGGATGGACTTGTTCTTCCATTCCTTCAGAGGCGTCTTGTTAGTTACGTGCCACACAGACAGGTCCTGGGCTTGGAGATCGTAATAACCAGGGTTCTGAAAAGCAAGGACCCAGATGAAACTTCTTAACCACATCCCAGGTACTTACATCACCGGGCATCTGGACACATCACCAGCTGTGGTATATTTATTGTAACACCCGCCCCGCGAGGCAGAGAAGCACCTTCCCCATTGTACGGGGGAGAACGGAGGCACAGAGACTAGGTGACTTGCCCTAGGTCACACTGGGGGCCTGTGGCAGGGCATGGAATGGAAGCCAGGGCTGCCTAGCCCTACACCACTGCCTTGACCACTGGGCCATCCCCCCATATAACCCCCATGCCCATGTCCCCCACCTGCCCATGTGCATTCAACCACATTCTAACGCACCCTCTCTCCCCAGCAAGTAGCTATTGGCCATGGAGAAGGGGACCCCACCTTGTAGTCATCACTGGTGGAGCCCACCGCAGAGCCGAAGGTGTTGTAATTGGCCCAGTTGCCGTCTCCCTCTGGGTAGTTGACGTCGCTCCCCTGCTGGCTGGACCAGCGATCGCCATTGGTGCACTTGCCGTAGGCGTTGTTCTCGTGCACGCTGGCCACCAGGGTCCAGCCGCCCCCCTTAGTGGTCATGTCGCAGA
>NW_027060388.1:0-1230 GCF_011386835.1 Chrysemys picta bellii | reverse complement strand
TTGGTTACCTCCCTTGTTGTTGTCTCTGGGGAGCTAATATCTGGGTGATTCCCCAGCTCTCAGCATATTTTAGTGACAATACAACACAACCTCATAACTTCATATGCACTAATGATATATATATTTAGACAGAACAATGGCTTTCAGCAGATCATAACCTTTCCCATGATCCCTTTCATGGCATGCTTTATATGAAATATCACAATTATATTAAAATGATGAATATGGGGGTTATATGGCGCTCCCCCCAAGTTATAGAGTGTCACGCTAGTTAAATGGAAATTAAAAGAAACAGTCACAAGAGTGAAATGCCTACAAGCAGGATGGAAAGTGTTTAAAAACACCACAATAGAGGCTCAAGTTAAATGTATACCCCAAATTAAAAATAATAATAAGAGGACCAAAAAATAGCCCCATGGCTAAACAACAGAATAAAAGAAGTGGTTAGAGGCAAAAAAGCATAGTTTAAAAATTGGAAGTCAAATCCTACTGAAGAAAATTGAAAGGAGCATAATCTCTGGCAAGTCAAGTGTAAAAATACAATTAGGCAGGCTAAAAAAGAATTTAAGAGCAACTAGCAAAACACTGAAAAAATTAACAGCATTTTTTTTAAGTACATCAGAAGCAGGAAGCCTGCCAAACAATCAGTGGGGCCACTGGATGATGGAGGTGCTAAAGGAGCACTCAAGGAAGACAAAGCCATTGCAGAGAAGCTAAATGAATAGTTTCCATCGGTCTTCACTGCAGAAGATGTGAGGGAGATTCCCACACATGAGTTATTCTTTTTAGGTGACAAATCTGAGGAACTGTCCCAGATTGATGTGTCAGTAGAGGAGGTTTTGGAGCAAACTGATCAATTAAACAGTAGTAAGTCACCAGAATCTGATGGTATTCACCCCCGAGCTCTGAAGGAACTCAAATATGAAATTGCAGAACTACTAACTGTGGTATGTAACTTATCACATAAATCAGCTACTACACCAGTTGACTGGAGGATATCTAATATGATGCCAATATTTTACAAAGGCTCCAGAGGTGATCTTGGCAATTATAGGCTAGTAAGCCTAACTTCAGTACCAGGCAAATTGATTGAAACTATAGCAAAGAACAGAATTATTAGACGCACCAATGAACATGATTTGTTGGGGAAGAGTCAACACAGTTTTTGTAAAGGGAAATGATCCTCACCAATCTCTTAAAATTATTTGAGGGGATCAACAAGTATGTGGA
>NW_027060387.1:0-1230 GCF_011386835.1 Chrysemys picta bellii | reverse complement strand
AGGGGGAAATTCCCCCTTAGCTGAAATGGCAGCAGCCTGGGTTGGGGGGCAGTAACCGGACATTGGGGGTCTGATCAGTAGATCTGACCGGACACTGGGGGGTGCTCTTTTCCACTGGACAGGGCACCTGGCCATCCTATCCCACGAGTGCCCAGTGCTCCCACTGCCTGACCAAGAAGATGAACAAGTAAGCAGCAAATAATGCTACAAAAAGGGGATTCACGTCACCTAGAGGTACAGGCTGTCCTGGAACAGCAGGAACCAGCCAGCTAGAGAAGGGGAAGTAGGGAAATAAAGAGAGAATGGCAGACAGGGGTTGTGCAATTACTGCCAGAACTGTTCAAACAGAGCAGTGCCCTGGAAACAGGCAGACAGATTGATGGATGTCAAGCCGGCCGGCACACAGCTTAGCCTGCACTGAGGGCCGATAGCCAGCAGAGGGAGCCCACGTACAACCAAAGGAGTGTGGCAGCAGAGAGCCAGCGGCGTGTGATTGATCTCGGATAGGCCATAACGCAATCAGGGCCGGCTCTACCATGTTTGCTGCCCCAAGCAAAAAACAAAACCACTCGGACTGACGCTGCCCAAACCGCCAAAGGGGGGGGGGGGGGAAGAAAAGAAAAGCCGCCCGGACTGTGCCACCCTGAGAATGGAGGGAATGCCGCCCCGTAGCATGTGCCCCCCAGGCACGTGCTTCCTCCGCGGGTGCCTGGAGCCAGCCCTGAACAAAACAATTCCCCGTGGAAAAGGCGTCCAGGAGGCGTGAAGTCCAGCAGGACAGCAGTGAAATGGCACCGTTTGTGGGCAGTGTTGGGACGTTCAACAGCACCTGCGAATCGTGGGTGGTTTACCTCCAACGTTTTCAGCAATCGGTAACCTGCAACACGGTTCCAGACAGACAGTGAGTTTCAGCTTTGCTGTCAGTGATGGGTCCAAAGGCGAGCGGACTGCTGCCTGACCTCTGCTTTCCAATTGGCATAAGCGCCGACTGGCATAAGTGCCAACTTTCTAAGGCCACGCCCCCACTCCACCGCTTCTCCCAAGGCCCCATCCCAACCCTGCCTCTTCCTGCCTCTGCTCTGCCCACACGCCTTTTCCTCCTCTTTCCCCTCCCCTGAGCATGCCCCACCCTCAGGCCTCCCCTCTCCCCCCAGCGCCTTCTGCACGCCGCAGAACAGCTGATCCATGGTGGGTGGAAGGCGCTGTGGTGACGGCGAGGTGCTGATGGGG
>NW_027060386.1:0-1230 GCF_011386835.1 Chrysemys picta bellii | reverse complement strand
ACACAGGACTGGAAGGGGCTAAGGTGGCCAGGCAGACCCATTAACTCCACAGGGTGCCCCTGGAGGAAGAGCCAGGGAGCAGGGAATTGATGGCAAGCAGGCTCAGCTGGGCAGGAATAGGCGGGGCCCATAAAGCCAGGAAGCTGGCAACAGACAGGGGCTGCTGCTGGGAAAGGGCAGCCCCTCCCTGGGCAGAGGGGGACGTGTTTGGAGCTGGTGCACCCAGAGCAAGGAGGGGAACCAGGAGTGGCAGGAAGCAGTCCAGGGAAGTAGCAGGGAAGGCTGGGAGAGGAAAGCCCAGAACTGCTGGGTTGAGGGTCCCTGGCCTGGAATCTGCTGTAAAGTTCTTTTTTGACCCCTGTTTATGGTCTTGGCCTTCACAACATGCTCTGGCCAGGGTTACACACACGCTCACATCTTCCTCACCCAAACCAATTTTTGTTAGCTAATCTTTCTATTAAAATAGCACTAGGTCCCCAATCATGCTCAAGGCCCCATTGTCCTAGGTGCTGCACATGTGCGTGTGACGAAGGGGTTATCGTTATAGATCAAATGAGTGCCAGCTCCCCCTCTCAGTCCTTCATTAGCCAGTTGATGTCCTTGTGTCAGTGTGGTGTACCATGCATGTCTAGGCACTGCCCCATTGCACTACAGTTGGAAGGCTGTGCCCAAGCCCCGCCTTTGCTCAGCAGGGCCATGTCCCATCTGTCCCTGTCTGCTCTCTCCCACAGGCCGAGTGTGATGACATCTGCGGCCAGCCAGTTCTCCTCTATGGAATCCATCCCCTCTTCCCTCTGGAGTCACAGCTCCTTTTCCCTGGGAGAAGCCTCCGTGACTCGGTCAGAGCCCCTCTGCCGCACAAGGGAGATCCTGCCTGCCGCGGGCTGGGAAGGATCCACTCATCCCATCCAAGCCCAGCCTCTCCCCAGGCCTCCTGCCCACAGCAGACAACACCGGCGAGAGCAGATCACCCCCCAGAAACCCCACATGGCTCTTCTGCCTCCAGCTCCACAAACAAAACCCCTGAGATCCGACACCAGCCCTCAGCGTGCCCAGGAGATCCAGGAACCATGTGGTTCCTGCCCCTTGGGATCCCTGCCTCAAAAGGCCGACAGGATCATGGCATCCCCTGATGTCATCCTGGCCAGGCTTGTGCCCACGGCAGTGGTCAAGCTGCAGGATCACGTGGCTCAGAAATGCTCTGAGATCCAAATGCAGGCGTTTCCTAAG
>NW_027060385.1:0-1231 GCF_011386835.1 Chrysemys picta bellii | reverse complement strand
GGGGAGAGCCGGGGGTAGGGGGCACGGCTGGGGGGCAGGAGAAATCGGGGGGCAGGAGGAAGTGCGGGATATGGCACTGGAGGGCAGGGGAAGCGGGGGGCTTGGCGCTGGGGGGCAGGAGGAACCGGGGGGCAGGAGGAAGTGCAGGATATGGCACTGGAGGGCAGGGGAATCAGGGGGCAGGGGAATCAGGGGGCAGGGGGAAGTGGGGGACACGGCACTGGGGGGGCAGGAGGACCTGGGGAGCTGGGGAATCAGGGGGAAGGGGAATCAGGGGGCAGGAGGAAATGGGGGACATGGCACTGGGGGGGCAGGAGGACCCAGGGGGCAGGGGAATTGGGGGTCAGGAGGAAATGGGGGACATGGCACTGGGGGGGCTGGAGGACCTGGGGGATGGGGAATTGGGGGACAGAGGGAACCGAGGGGCAGGAGGAAGTGGGGGACACGGCACTGGGGGGCAGGGGAATTGGGGGTCAGGAGGAAATGGGGGACATGGCACTGGGGGGGCTGGAGGACCTGGGGGGATGGGGAACCGAGGGGCAGGAGGAAGTGGGGGACACGGCACTGGGGGGCAGGAGGAAATGGGGGGCAGGAGGAAGTGGGGGACACGGCACTGGGGGGGCAGGAGGAAATGGGAGACATGGCACTGGGGGGGCAGGAGGACCCTGGGGGCTGGGGAACTGAGGGGCAGGAGGAAGTGGGGGACATGGCACTGGGGGGGCAGGAGGACCCTGGGGGCTGGGGAACTGAGGGGCAGGAGGAAGTGGGGGACACGGCACTGGGGGGCTGGGGAACTGAGGGGCAGGAGGAAGTGGGGGACATGGCACTGGGGAGACAGGGGAATCGGGGGGCAGGGGAATTGGGGGACAGGAGGAAGTGGGGGACATGGCACTGGGGGGGCAGGGGAATTGGGGGGCAGGAGGAAATGGGGGACATGGCACTGGGGGGGCAGGAGGACCCTGGGGGCTGGGGAACTGAGGGGCAGGAGGAAGAGGGGGACACGGCACTGGGGGGACAGGGGAATCAGGAGGGCAGGAGGAACCAGGGTCAGGAGGAACCGGGCGGCCCAACCCACCTCCTGCATCTTGCACTCCTGGGGGCTGAGGCGCCGGAGCAGGCCGCTCTCCCGCACGGCCGGCAGGTCCTGCCAGAGGGTGCTTTGGAGGGCCGGGGCGCTGGGGGGGGCCGGGGGGGCCGGGTCCCCGTCCCAGCTGGTCAGGCTGGCGCTGCG
>NW_027060384.1:0-1232 GCF_011386835.1 Chrysemys picta bellii | reverse complement strand
TTACATTGACTTCAATTGGACTGCTGACGGGAGTAAGGAGTAGTCAGATGAAATAGGGTTTTCAGAATCAGGTCCTTAAACATGGCTCTGTCAGTTTTAACTTTTTTCTTTTCAAAATATTCAAAGCAATTACACCTTGTTTAGTAATTATCAAATGCCAGTTTTAATTTTAAAGGGGAGAGAGCCTAGATGATGGGGGGTGGGGGGAGAGGAATGAGCAGAGGGCAGGGCCTTGAGGGCGGGGGAGGAGCAGGAGTGTCTGGTTTTCAGAAATTGGAAAGTTGGCAACTCTAACTAGCCTCCCCACATACTAAGTGCCCACGGCAGTTTTGCGATCCAGCCAAAAACCTCTGGCGGTCTGGCATTGGCCTCCAGTCCGCCTATTGACTTCCCCTGCAACAGGCCCTGGGTAGATTACACAGAATTATATGTGTTCGTTGAACAGTGGCACTTGTGGTGTGAAAAATGTTTCTCTGGAGTCTGGACCTTAACTAACCTTGACCAAGAAATCTGGACCTTGACAAAAAATAATTAACTACCCCTGGACTGACCAACCCAGGAATATTTGCTAGGGCCTTGGCTACACTTACCGGCAAGTTCGACGGCTGGAAATCGAACTTCTGGGTTCGACTTATCGCGTCTAGTCTGGACGCGATAAGTCGAACCCGGAAGTGCTCGCCGTCGACTGCGGTACTCCAGCTCGCCGAGAGGAGTACCGCGGAGTCGACGGGGGAGCCTGCCTGCCGAGTGTGGACCAAGGTAAGTTTGAACTAATTCGAAATAAGGTACTTCGAACTTCAGCTACGTTATTCACGTAGCTGAAGTTGCGTACCTTAGTTCGAATTAGGGGGGGTAGTGTAGACCAAGCCTAGGATTCCTTCAGCCTGAAAGAAGAGAGGAGCTTTCACCCGCTCCCTCTTTAAGGCTCCAGTCCCAGGCTCTAGGCAACATCAGCAGCCTGGGTTCCCTGCCAAAGCACAAACATCTGCCCTGGGGCCACCTCCTCTCTCTGTGGTAATTTCTTTTGTCCCACACATCTGTCTTGAGGACACAACCCCTGGAACAGGTTAGTACATCCCCTGAGATTTCCCTATTCAGTCTCCAAGGGTCAGTGTGCCCTATTGCACGTCTCAATGTCTTTTTATTTTTCTCCTTTTGAAAGTAAATTGTTGTATTTCTGTCTCTTTATATGACCCACTGACCCAGTTGAATGCAGATGATTGGAAGTGCCT
>NW_027060383.1:0-1233 GCF_011386835.1 Chrysemys picta bellii | reverse complement strand
TCAAGGCTCCCTGTCGTGTCCATTCCTGGAGTCCTCCTCTCTCCCTTTCAAGAGACCTCTGGAGCTAAAGGGCAGACTTCTCACCTTTCTAGACCAGTGGAGACCTGATCACCTCAGACCACTGAGCTCTCTGCAGCATCCCAAGGTTACTGCCTACATCTATCCCCTTTGCTCAGAACAGCGTTGTCCCCCACAGGCTGCCTCAATTCTTGAACAAAAGATCAAGGTATTAGCCATAGGCAAATACAAGCAATTGATCCTGTTGTTCCATTTCCTCCTGACAAGAGATTCTCTGGTATTTACTTCATTGTCCCCAAAAGAACAAGCAGGGGTTTGTCCCATTTTGGGCTTAAAATAGTTAGACCAAGGTCACTTTGTGCCCAAAAGGTTCACACACAACACGCATGGTCATTCCAGTGTTCATCTGTGGACCCCCAGGAAGCTTAGCTACGCATACCACCAGCAGTTCAATACCAGAAAGATGATTCTGCCTCAGGTGCTTCTGTCTACAGTACTGTGACCTTCTTAGGTTCCTTCATCTTAATTTCCTGGGTCTCACTCTGTGGAGAGGACCAGTGGCCTGGATTCCAGATCCTACATAGATGTTAAAACAGGAGCTGATTTACTGGTGTTCCAAGTGTAAAAAGAAGCTGAATGTGACTATTAAGGGGATCTTCCTTCCTTTTTGCCAGTACTAGCCTTAGGCATTTCTCTGCTATGAGAGAGTTATTCCACTGCTTATTAAAATGCCCAGGTGAGCTGAGGTAGTTGACTTCCTCAGATATTCTCAATTGCCCTTCTGTGGTTTCTCCCTGCATGAGGCACGATCTAATTAGGAACCAACACCTGAGCCTGGCACATTGTGAGACACAAACATGCACCGTAGTGGCATTTCTTTACACACCAGGTAGTCCTAGGAGTGAGACTTGGTTTTCTGGGGAATTGCTCCCTCTATTCCTTTGTGTTTTGCGGTATCGTCTTAAGGCTTCCTCTGAGCGTTTAACAAAGCAGCATAAATTAGGGGGTGATGTTTGATTTTTTCCAATAAGATGCTCTTTGTTTTTGATGAGTACTTTAAATTTTACAATTGCTTTTGTCTCTATTTGTAGAGCAGTGTAGGTTTACACTGTTCTGAATGGTGGGTGATCTGTGCCAAACAAATAATGTGTCCTTGCTCCAATTTGCTGCCAGTTTAACAACACAATCAAAAACAAGCCAAGACGCAGCATGCAT
>NW_027060382.1:0-1235 GCF_011386835.1 Chrysemys picta bellii | reverse complement strand
GATTTTTTTTTAAATCCCTCCAGCTATGCTCACTGCTCTCACTTTTGCACAGCACCCGTCTGTCAGCAAGTCCCTCATGGCCCCCCCCTTCCTCAGATATTGACTCCAGGGGTAGATATTGATCTGCTCTGATCTCAAACTGCCAATTTTACAGTGTACTTTTTAAATAAAAGCAACCTGTGGAACTTCTCTGCTGCAGGATGTTAGCAACTACCTTGGATTCGAAGAAGGTCTTCTCTGAAGTGCAGTGACATCAGCTAAATTTAAGTGCTGTTCATCCTCTGACTCCAAAGCCAAGGCTGATCACTAGCTAACTGAAAATCCAGCAGGAACTCCTCCCTGTCCCCATCATATTGCACAATAAGATTCATTAGGGAGCCATGTTAACCCACATGAATCCTGGCATTTTGCAGCCTTCCAACCAAATGAAGGCAGAGGTGGCTGTGTGTATATACCTGTTCTCCAAATGGGTTAACCTGACTTCTGTTCTGTTTGGCTTGATTTCAGATCCAGCTTTATGGGCTCTATTCCCCATTCTGATTATTACTGCAATAGTCATTTACTGGACTGTAAAAAGATTTTGTCCAAGAAGAGATGGATGAAGAGCCAGTGTATTCTATACTGTCTACAGGAGAAGAGGAAGGAATCCAAATCAGAACAGAAGAATGTAAAAATCAGGGGTAAATAGTTGGACCGTGGGCCAAAGCCAGACGCAATATTGTAAACTGCAGAATTATGTAGCTCTGGTCCCTGTTGCTGCTGCCCCATTCTGTGGCCCTTGGTCCCATTTTTACTCTGTTCTTGTTAACTCCATTGGATTAGTCTGTAGGATGAGCTCATGGGCTGGAGGATTCTCTGCACCTTGAGGTCTTTAAACCACGATTTGAGGACTTGAATAACTCAGGCACAGGTTAGGGGTTTGTTACAGGAGTGGGTGGGTGAGATTCCGTGGCCTGCGTTGTGCAGGAGGATCAGACTAGATGATCATAATGGTCCCTTCTGACCTTAAGTCTATGAGTCTATAACAGGGGTCGGCAACCTTTCAGAAGTGGTGTGCCGAGTCTTCATTTATTCACTCTAATTTAAGGTTTCATGTGCCAGTCTACATTTTTAGACGGTCTCTTTCTAAAAGTCTATAATGTATAATTAAACTATTGTTGTATGTAAAGTAAATAAGGTTTCTAAATGTTTAAGACTCTCATTTAAAATTAAATTAAAATGCAGAGGCCCCCCCG
>NW_027060381.1:0-1236 GCF_011386835.1 Chrysemys picta bellii | reverse complement strand
GATCGCCCCCCTCCCCCATGCATGTGGGAAAATGGGATTCTCACCATGTGGGGTGCAGACTTCCCAGCAGGTCTAGGGAGCCCTAACTCCCAGCCCTGCCCCACAGCAGGACTCGGCCCAGAGCAGCACAGCGTGGCCAGAACCCCAGCCCCACATCCCAGGATGCAGCACCCCCCACCCCAAGGTGCACACACCAGCAGGCAGGACCCCAAAGGGGCTGGGGAGGGAGTGCAGGTCTTCTCACGGGCCTCCGGCCTGGGCAGCTTTAGGGTGCAGGGTCCAGCTTTTCTTGATAACCATAAGGGCTAGAAAGAGAACGCAGAATAACCGCTGAGATTCCAAGGGGCTCCGGTCACGCAGGCGCTGGACCTTTCAGAAAACACCCGGCGAGAGCTGACAGCTTGGGCCAGCCCCGAGGCCCTGGGAAAGGGTCTGTCTGTCTATCTGTCAAGGGATCATTGTTGGGATGGGTGCTGGAGCTCACCCCGTACGAAACCTCTCTCTGCCCAGCCCCCCCAGTTATGTTAAAAATCCATTTACCTGCAGAGAAGTTTTCTAGCCTTGTGTCCATCCCCATCCCCCAGACAGACTCAGAACTGGTAGGCTGGAAAGGGTCATCTGGCCAAGCCGCCAACACCGAGGCAGGACCAAATAAACATCTCTGAGAGGAGAGGGGTTTTAAGAACAGATTAGACAATGACAGGGATTCCACAACCTCCTCTGGTCATAGATTAGATATCAGGAAAATCTTCCTAACCCCTCTTTTGAGTCCCCTCTTCACAAATTGGATTTGTTACACTTTTACCTCATGCACAAATATTTCCCAGCCTGAACCTGTACAGGGCCCTGAATTCTATTTCATTCCCAATCCCCTATTACCCAGGACCTCACAATCCCGGCACTTGTCCAGTTTCCTCTGAACTAGCCCCTGCAATTGTGGGTCCCTAGCACAGAGCAATAGCACCTCTCTCCCTTTGGAGTCTGTTTGGAAATCGGAGTAAAAAACATTTCTACAAAGTCCACTGACAACGGGAACGTGGGGAAAGCAGGTTTATTCCAGCGGTGACACAAACTAGAGACACCCGGAGAGAATTGTCACCTGGCAACACACCGGGGGAACAGGGAGCTGGTGACATTTGCGCATTCGTTACAGGTCCCAGAATCCTGTCTGGAGCCTCCGGCGGATCTAACCTGCCCCAGAGACAGGGCGGTTCCCCGGGCTCTGCTCTGGAAGAG
>NW_027060380.1:0-1236 GCF_011386835.1 Chrysemys picta bellii | reverse complement strand
TATCAGGGATGGACTAGGTATACTTAAACCTGTCTTGGTGTGGAGGGATGGACTATCTGCCTTCGTCAGGTTCCTTCCAGTCCTACATTTCTATTTATTCCAAGATTTGATAAGCTATTGAGGCCTGCTGATTTTTTAAAAAAAGTTTCTCTCTAGTAGATACTGTTTAACATCCTCCTTAGTTACCAATGGATTGCAGAGTGGTACACCCTCCTCACATAGTATGAAAACACATCCTGCTTCTATCCAAAACCAGAAATGTTTATTGAACACGTCTGCCTTATTTGCATCATTATAAACTATTTTACCATCTCCATTTGTAATGGGCCTACACCTTTGTTAGGATTTGTTTGTTTGTTTGTTTGTCTTTGCTCCTAATATACTTTAAAAATTGTCATTATTGTTCCTTGCCCTGCCAACTATGGAGTTTTCCATGATAGCTTTAGCTTCCCTTATCGATTTCTACATCTCATAGCTTCCAATGTATATCAATTGCTACTGAATTCCCCTCTTTCCATTTGTTGTACTTTTTTTTTTTATTTCTAATTGCTGCCTGCACTGCCCCACTGCACCAGGACGGGCTTTTGGCCAAAGTTCTAGGGCAGTGGAACACCTAACTCCCTAAGGCTCCTTTGTAATTTTCATCCTTCATTGGCTTTCTAGGACACATTGAGCTCCAGCTGGATGGAGGGGACAATGCCTGCTCAGGACGTGTGGAAGTAAGACATGGAGACACCTGGGCTACAATCTGTGATGCACACTTTGATCTCAAAGCTGCCAGTGTTATCTGTAATGGACTACAGTGTGGAACAGCTCTATCTATCCCAGGAGGAGCTCACTTCGGAGAAGGACATGGACCAATCTGGCCTGAGGAATTCCATTGTGTAGGGAATGAGTCACACCACGTGTACTGTCCCAGGAAATCACATGGGAGTCAGACTTGCTCACATGCAAATGATGCCAGTGCCATATGCTCACGTAAGAATTTGGCACAATGTCTCTAAAATCCCAGGGTTGTGTATTCTAGTGCAGCAATAAAACGATCTCACTCTGTAGGGAGCTGGGATAATAGAGCTGCTATCGGCTTCTAGTAAAACCTCAACAATCCAATATAATGGGGATGGGCTCAATCCCCTTGACTTTCCTTTTCTTTGTTATTTAATATAAAATAGCTCCAAGCCTCCCTCTTTAAACCCCTTCTCCCTTCTCCCCTGGGTACACAGGATTCCGGCTGGT
>NW_027060379.1:0-1238 GCF_011386835.1 Chrysemys picta bellii | reverse complement strand
TTTCCTATGGTCTGGCTCTGGTGAGGTAAGACTCAAAGGTCTTTTCACGGTTGGACCAGGACAGACTCTGGGGAGTGCATTATTCTCCTCAGCACTTCCATTCTGTAGTGCCCTGGCAGCAAGATCCCAGGTGAATGTGTGGGTTACTCTCCCTGGCAGGGTCAGGTTTTCTGTTCAGTTTTTAATGACTGAAATGCTCTTCTCTTCTTTGTAACCTAGGCACACGTTTTGACTGTAATCGCGGAGCGGAAGCAGAAAATAGTCACCATTCCCCCGAGATGCCCAGCTAAAGAGGGAACTTTTCAGTAAGAGCTCCCTGCTGGTTCACACATGCATGTAGACAGCGTCCATGCGGGTGTCTGTCAGTGAGGTTTCTCTGTCTGTTCTGTCAAATGTTTGCCTACTTGTTTTCTGGCTGGTGCCGGCTGAAAGGATTTCGTATCCGAGGAAGGACGTAGCCTCCTGGTTAGCAAACAAACAAAGCAGCACATTTCATGCCCAGATTCCATTTAGTCATAAATCGACATTGTGATGGTTCCCCACCAAGGAAAGTTACCCCGTCTTTAGGAAAATGACTGAAGTACGAATGCCAAACACAATTCCAATAGAGGATTCAAAGCAAGGTTTTCTGCGTGTTGATTATAAAGACTTTAATTTAAATCAGTCCACCCTGAGGTGAGCAATTACGAGTTGTTATCTTCACTGAAGGCAGTTGAGGTCTAAGCCCTTGGTTCTGTCTGAATGGAAATTCGTTCCATTTACTAATCCGGTTTCAGGAGCATTGTGTGGGGTGCAAGGAGAGGCCAGTCCCATGAGGACAGATGGCTTTGGATGTAAAGGTCGCCGGCAGCACCTGTAACACCTCCCCCCCAATGTGCCCTCGCTTGTCCTGGCTCCGGAGCTGCGGCTGGAGCGGGGCTCGGGTCAAACCCTTTGGCGCTAAAGCCCAGTGTTGACATCTCGCTCTCGGGGGCCCAGACTGACCCAGCCACTATCCGCGCGCGAGGGGGGCCGAGCTCTGTCTCCCGTGGCCGTGGGGAGCGTCTCGGGAGAAGCGGATGCTCCGCCCCCCGTGAGCGCACCGGCCCCGGGTGCAGCGGGGGGACCGGGGCCGGGCGGCGATGTACTGGGGCTGAAAGTGCCACTTAGACCTGACCGGGCACCGCGGCTGAGCGCCCCGGGGCCCCCGAACCGGGTGGGGCGGTGCGGTGCGCCCCTGGGTGTGCGGGGCCGGGCCA
>NW_027060378.1:0-1238 GCF_011386835.1 Chrysemys picta bellii | reverse complement strand
CTGTTAGCCGCCCTGTTTGTTTGCTTCCGCTGCTCGCAGCTGTACCGCTGCCTGGCTGGGCGGCCGCTTTTATGGGCCCCTTGATCAGCCAAGCCCCACCCCCTACTCAGGGCTCGGCGTCCTTCACAGCCCCTGCCGGCCCCTACAAACCAAGACACAAGACCAACAAGGACAGCTGCAAATACAGGTACCTTCTCCTCCAATGAGAACTCCCTCTCAAACTCCCCTGTTTGCTGCCTCTTCTCGCAGCTGTACCGCTGCCTGGCTGGGCGGCCGCTTTTATGGGCCCCTTGATCAGCCAAGCCCCGCCCCCTACTCAGGGCTCGGCGTCCTTCCCAGCCCCCAGCCCCTGCCGGCCCCTACAAACCAACACACGAGAACACACAAGACCAACAAGGACAGATGCAAATACAGGTACCTTCTGCTCCAATGAGAACTCCCTCTCAATCTCCCCTGTTACCTGCCGCTGCTCGGAGCTGTACCGCTACCTGGCTGGGCGGCCGCTTTTATGGGACCCTTGATCAGCCAAGCCCCGCCCCCTACTCAGGGCTCGGCGTCCTTCCCAGCCCCCAGCCCCTGCCGGCCCCTACAAACCAACACACGAGAACACACAATACCAACAAAGACAGATGCAAATACAGGTACCTTCTCCTCCAATGAGAACTCCCTCTCAAACTCCCCTGTTAGCCGCCCTGTTTGCTGCCGCTGCTCGCAGCTGTACCGCTGCCTGGGCGGCCGCTTTTATGGGCCCCTTGATCAGCCAAGCCCCGCCCCCTACTCAGGGCTCGGCGTCCTTCCCAGCCCCCAGCCCCTGCCGGCCCCTACAAACCAACACACGAGAACACACAAGACCAACAAGGACAGATGCAGATACAGGTACCTTCTCCTCCAATGAGAACTCCCTCTCAAACTCCCGTTTGCTGCCGCTGCTCGCATCTGTACCGCTGCCTGGCTGGGCGGCTGCTTTTATGGGCCCCTTGATCAGCCAAGCCCCGCCCCCTACTAAGGGCTCGGCGTCCTTCCCAGCACCCAGCCCCTGCCGGCCCCTACACACCAACACACGAGAACACACAAGACCAACAAGGACAGATGCAAATACAGGTACCTTCTCCTCCAATGAGAACTCCCTCTCAAACTACCCTGTTAGCCGCCCTGTTTGTTTGCTGCTCGCAGCTGTACCGCTGCCTGGCTGGGCGGCCGCTTTTATGGGCCCCTTGATCAGCCAAGCCCCGCCCCCT
>NW_027060377.1:0-1238 GCF_011386835.1 Chrysemys picta bellii | reverse complement strand
ACCCTGGAATTCATTGTCACAGAGCCCCAGCTGGTGAGTCCAGATCTGAAGTGTAATTTGACTCATTTGAGAGTTTAGAGCCAGCCAAAGCCTTCCCCCTACAGCTCCCCTGGGGGGATGTGGGGCAGGTCACTTTGCCCAAAGGAGGAGGTGATGACCACCCGTGACTCTGCTGTGATGCGTGATTGTTGGGTCGGCCACCAGGGGCTGCGGCATTTCACACCAGGATGTCGCCCAGAGCACATGGTTGCTGCCTGTGGGTCTGAGTACAGGGACTAGGGTGGTGGAGCAGGGCCTTCTGGGACCAACCTGCTTCCATTGCTAAAGATGGGAACGTGAGACACTGAAGGGTGAAGTAAAGTATTCCTATAAGGGGGAAGGAAACAAGGCAGAGACAAGGCTGGAGGGAGTGGAAATGAGGCATCAGATAAGGGACGGACGGGGGGGGGGAGGGGAATCAAACCAGTTAGTGAGAAACACCAGGGAACTAAGGGGAACGGAAGAGGAGAGACAAAAAAAGGAGTTGTCAAAGAGGCTAGAAGAGAAGAGAAAGGAGAAGCACAGAAGTGGATGGGGGTAAGAAGCAGCCAGTTGTCACTACTAGGGGTTAACAATGCAGGCATTGTACAATTCAGAAAAGCAAAGGGTACAATTGTCCATAGCGGAGAGCTGGCATCAGCTTGGTTCTTACCTTTCAAGAGAGGACATTGCAATTGTTCCTATTTCTGTTGATTTGATCACTGCAGCTGGTCTGTCAGAAGTTCATATTGTACCACTGAAGTAGTAAGTGAAAATGTTCCCATCAAGAGGTAAGGAATGCACCTTCCCATAGCAATGGAATGGAAACTCACCAATCTGAGTGTTTTCAGGTGAAGGAAGTGAATCTAGCCTTTGCTGTCAAAGGATACAAGCAGTGTCATAAGAATTAAGCAATATACGTAACCAAAGCTTCGGAGAGGTTACAAAAGTATTTACTTGTTCTAGTGAAGAATAAGGAAGCCACTTATACCTACTAGATTTTTAACAAAACAGCTGATTGTATGGAGAGAAAAAGATAAACCAATGCAGCAATTCATCACACAGAAGGTGAGCATTTATACTCCCTGTTACAAAATGAATCCAATGACAAATCATTTGTTGCATGACAAAAATACTCTGTCAAACATTGATCTTTGCCGCAGGTCATATTTTGAGATGCAAGGATGACAGATGGCTCTAGGTTACAGGAAGAAATTAGC
>NW_027060376.1:0-1239 GCF_011386835.1 Chrysemys picta bellii | reverse complement strand
ACCTCCTGAGGTCCCTTCCAACCCTGATATTCTATGATAACCTTTCCCCAATACCTCTCCTGGCATGATTTAGATGAAATATCACAATCATATATACACGATGACTATGGGGGTTACAGGGCGCTCCCCCCAGGATATAGAATGTCACAATAGTGTGCTCTGTTTGGTTGGGGCACCGTATCCTGAGCCTAACTGTTCTGTTCATTCCCTCTGGGGCACCTGGCATTGGCCACTGTCGGAAGACAGGACACTGGACTAGATGGATCATTGGTCTGACCCAGTATGGCCGGTCTCATGTTCTTATGGACTTGTCATCCAGTCATCGCAAGGCCCTCTATAAACATTCTGGTATCAGTGCGGCTCCGTAAGTTGGAACAGGATCTAGGTCCTGTCTTCAGTACTTAGTGGATTCCCATTCCAATGATATCTGAGCCCCTCGCAATCTCTTAACGTATTTATGTTCACGACATCCCTGAGATGAACGGCAGGGCTGTTATTCCCATTGACCAGATGGCGAAGTGAGGCACAGGGAAGCTATGTGACTTGCCCAGGGTGACAGGTCTGGGTCTCCCAAGTCCTAGGCTAGTGCCCCACAGCAGCTCTCCATCTTACAAAGGGGGACACCAAAGCACAGGCTGGGAAAGTGACTTAAAAGTTCAGTTACACAGTGAGTCAAAGGAACTAAGAAATGATTTCAAATTTACAGTGAAATTAGGGAAGAAAAGAGGGCAGATTTTGTTGCACAGAGCATGAGGCAGAACCTTTTAAACAAAATCCTTGAGGCTTTTACGTACAACATGCAAGAGATACCATATTCTGGCCCAGTATGAAAGTACAAGGTGAGTTACTGCAGTATGTGTATAGCACCTAAGGCAAAAATACCGAAGAATCAACAATTGTGTAGGCACCCAGTAGCTTTTGATGGCACCCCAGGGTGCATAGAAACGCCTTGAGATAGATTAAATAGTTGCCAAAAGAAAAGTAATTTACTTGTTTTGCTCTCTTAAATGGCACAACTTCAGGATACCCGACAATAGACGATAAACCTCACAGGAGCTGTTTTCAGTTAACATGGCTTTTCTTAACAGTTTCTTATGAGTTTAGTTCTTAATGAGCATCCACACTAGGGAAAACAGGTGTGCTTTTATTACATGCTAGCCAGGACCGGCTCCAGGGTTTTGGCCGCCCCAAGCAGCCCCCCGCCCCAAAAAAACAAAAAAAGCCGCAATCGTGATCTGC
>NW_027060375.1:0-1239 GCF_011386835.1 Chrysemys picta bellii | reverse complement strand
CCCATTGAGCCGCCAGCGAGGACAAGCCCGGCGTACGGCTCCAAGACTGGGGCATTTTGCCGGTGCTGCTACGCCAGGCAGGGGTCACCCCCTGCTCAGCAGAGCTCTGCTAGCCAACGATTGCAGTGTAGACCCGGGCTGAGAGACCTTGGCCAAAAAATGGCACCGTTTAACCCAAGTGCGTTAAGCTACACGAGGCCTTTTCCTTCCAACGCACGAGTGTCCGTCCCCACGTGGCATCCCCAGGATGCCTTAATCCGAATTCGCTTTCCGGCGGAGACGCGGCTGGGTCTGCTTAGAGGCCTTGGGGAGCACAGAGGGCCTGGCAAAGCCGGGGGGCAATCGCTCACCCCAGCGCCACCAGGGTTTTCGCCAGCTCGGCTGGGTCGGTCGGGGACGAGCTTTTCCACACTCCCGACTGACCAGCTCTCTCCCCTGTGCAGCCAGCCCAGGGGGTATCTGGGATAGCTAGAAAATCAGACCCCCCCCCAAGCCTCACGGTTCTACCCGGCAAATTCTGTGTCCACGCGGCCTCACACTCCACCCCCGCCCCACAGCTTACAGCCCAGAGGGGCTGGGGAGTTTGGCCAGGTTCACGCCTCCCCCAACAGCTGCAAAAAGCCTCATGAGGGACATTACTGACCCCCCCCCCCCCCCCCGCATCCCCCCTCCCCCCGGCCTAGGAATTTTTAATTGATCAGGAAGAAGCAATCACAGCGTCCCCTAGCACCAGGCAGGGGTATTGGGGTAGGGCCAACTGCGAGGGGAGAGCACCCCTTACTGAGCCCCCACCCCGCTCCCTGCAATACAGCGCCCCCTAGTGCCACCCTGGGGCATTGGGCCAGCACTGACTGACGGGGGAGGGTGCCCCAATGGGTTACATCTGCTCCAAGCAGGATTTGGCCCATGGCAGAGCACCCCCAGCCTGCCAACAACCCGGCCCGCCAGCGACCCCTCCGCCCCCGCCCCACCAACACCCGGCCTGCCAGCGACCCCTCCGCCCCCGCCCCCGCCAACACCCCGGCCCTCCAGGGACCCCTCAGCCCCCGCCCCGCCAACACCCGGCCCGCCAGCGACCCCTCCGCCCCCGCCCCGCCAACACCCGGCCCTCCAGGGACCCTCCGCCCCCGCCCTGCCCCGCTGAGTGGCCCCTGCAGCTGCTCTGGGGTGGCCATCGGCTCCCTGTCGGGTTATTGATCCGTACATCGATCTCGACATTATCCCCGGCCCCAGGCGGTG
>NW_027060374.1:0-1239 GCF_011386835.1 Chrysemys picta bellii | reverse complement strand
CCCACCCTTCACACCCCAGTTGGTCCGTCTCATTCACTTGCTGCCTTTTGTCATAACTTAGACCCAGATCATGCAAAGACTTTGGGATAAAAGTAACTTTACCCACTTTGGTCCCTTTGACACTAATGGGATATTGAGAGTTTGCTAAATCCTGGCTCTAACTGTGAGCTGTTGGGTCTGTTTACTCAGGGTCTCTACAGAGAGCAGCACGACAGGGCCTTGTCCTCCATAGGCAGAAATAGAAATAGTAGTAAAACCATTTTATAAATGTGGAAATAGAGGTGGGGGAAAGTTGACTCAATGGGACAGATTCACCCCGTACCAGCAGGAGAGGGGTCACTCCGCTATTCAGTGGCTGCAGGGGCCGGTGCAGACCTTGGCACAGGCTACGGAAGTTCTGAAGCCAGCCAGAGTTACAGCCCTATTACAATGGCCCCCGTGTGTCTTGCCCAGCGTGCAGAGTCTCTGAGGCCCAGCTTTACACGGCCCATGTCCCTTGTCCACCCCCTCCCTCTTCCACCCGCCCTCACCCCCCCCCCCCATTCCCAGCCCTCTCAGGAACACGCCTGCTGCAGCTGCTGTGAAGGAGGCACAAGAGGCTCCTGTGCTGGAGGGATCCCTTACCGTGGGGGAGGGGCTTTCTCCTTCCCCGCAGCCCATTTGGCCCAGACTAGCTGCCCTACGGGACCAGAGCCCAGTGATGGGCTGGGTCCAGCTCTAACAAATGGCCTTTAATTTATAGTCCTGACCTTTAGGTACCTGGGACCTGGTTCTCAGAGGGGTTGGGCACCTGCAGCTCCCACTGACTCCACCTGCAGCTGTGGAGGCTGCACAGCTCTGAAGCACCTGCCCTGCAGCTCTCTCGTTGGGAGAGAGAAACTCAGGTGCCCCAAATTGGGCCATTTTGGGGAATTTGGGACTGAACGTTGTGACCTTTGGTAAATCATGAATTCATGTGAGATGTCCTGATGCCTGGGCTCCTATTCCATCTGCTCCATTTGTCCCCTTTTCACTAGTTATTAAATTAAGTATTGAGAATTGGTACAAGGGTCATTTCTTATACTTAAGTTTGGACAGACCAAATCTGTGTGTTTGTACTGAGTGATTTGGCCTTGGCCTGGTGAGCAGTTTGCTTGACATAAGGGAAATGTTGCCTTAAGTGACCTTGATATTAAGTGATGAGTTCATAAGTTGCTATGTGGGACAAAGATGATTTGCCCACACAATATGCTTAAAGAC
>NW_027060373.1:0-1240 GCF_011386835.1 Chrysemys picta bellii | reverse complement strand
GCTGGAGCCCTCACCCCCTGCACCCCAACCCTCAGCTCCATCCCTGAGCCCCTCATTCCCTGCCCCATCCCAGAGCCCACACCTCCAGCCGGAGCCCTCAGCCCCCTGCACCCCAACCCTCTGCCCTAGTCCTGAGCTCCTCATTCCCAGCCCCATCTCAGAGGCCACACCCCCAGCCAGAGCCCTCACCCCCCTGCATCCCAACCCTCTGCCCTAGTCCTGAGCCCCTCATTCCCAGGCCCATCCCAGAGCCCACACCCCAACCCTCTATCCCACTTCAGCCCCCTCCCACACTCCGAACCCTTCAGCCTCACCCCTGCCACACCCCATCCATGTGCAGAATGAATTTTGTTATGTGCAGCAATATACAAGTGATGTGTCAAATAACAAAATTCCCATATTGGTGCACACCACAAAATTCATTCCGCACATGGACATAAAAAATTTGAGGAAACACTGCTCCTGACTTTCAACCTATCTGTCACATCTTGAATTTCATACAGTGACTGATCAGAATAAAGTACTCTCAAGTGAGCTACAGACCAACAGTGGTTCATAGTAATTATTCAGCAAGTATTTTAGAAGACCTCGACCATTAGAGGAAATCATGACCTGCTAAGAGACAATTAATGGAGAGAAGCAGCAAGATTAATCCCATATATTGGATTGGTTCTGACTTATTTGCCTGATTTGAAAAGAGGCCAAAAGGACCTGAGTCTCCTCGCTGGCGATAGCCCCCTGCTCGGCCAATCGGCACTGAGACTCTGAGGCGCGGGAGGCTGAGAGGTCTCACCGGATGTCCCAAAGGACGGCCCAGGTCACCATCAATGAGAGCACCCTCCATCCCATCCACACTCCACACATACCCCTCCTTGGTAGAGGGAGGGAAGGCGGGGAAAGGGGAAAAAGAAGCAAGAGAAGAGGAGAAAGGTAGGGTTACCATACGTCCGGATTTTCCCGGACATGTCCGGCTTTTTGGGCTCCGAATCCCCGTCCGGGGGGAAATCCCAAAAAGCCGGACATGTCCGGGAAAATCGGGACATGCGGGCGGTGGTGCTGGGCCGGGGGCCGGTGGGGCCGGGGGCGCCGAGCGCCGGGGGCCGGAGGGGCCGAGCACCGGCGGTGCCGGGGACCAGGGGGGCCGGCGGGGCTAAGCGCCGGGGGCTGGCGGGGCCGAGCGCCGGCGGTGCCGGGGACCGGGGTCGCTGAGCGCTGGGGGCCAGCGGGGCCAAGCACCGGG
>NW_027060372.1:0-1240 GCF_011386835.1 Chrysemys picta bellii | reverse complement strand
TTGGGCTCAGGGCTTTGGCCTTGGCAGCTTCTGCTCCAGTCACGTCTCTGGGCAGCGGCAGCTCCAGGGACCAGCACTCCAAGCGCGTGCCTGGGGCAGCAAGACACAGGGGGCGCCCTGCCGGTCCTTGAGAGGGCAGCAGTCAGGCAGCCTTCGGAGGTCCGCCAGTCCCGCAGCTTCGGTGGTAATTCGGCATGCGGCCGAATCCACGGGACCGGGGACCTCCCGCAGGCGTGCTGCCGAAGGCCGCCTGACTGCCGTGCTTGGGGCGGCAAAAAAGCTAGAGCCGTCCCTGCTAAGAAGATGCAACTAGATTTATTTCTGTTTATTTCTTATTGGTTTGTGGACTCCTCTGAGCTAACCTCAAATGCTTTTTGTTTTGCTTGTAACCTTTAAGCTGGACCTCAAGAAGGTTATTCTGAGGTTTAAATTTTGTAAGTGGGTTTTCTAAATCTAGCAAAAGCCTAAATTCCAGATGTATTTCTTTCTTTTTGTTTTTAATAACATTTATCTTTTTTTAAGAAAAGGATTGGATTTTTGGTGTCCTAAGAGATTTGTGCACGTTGTTTAATTAGCTAGGGCAACAGCTACTTTCCTTTGTTTTCTTTCTCAGCTCTTCCCCGGAGGGGGATGGGGAGGAGGAGGGGTGAAAGGGCTCGAGGGTACCCCACAGGAAGGAATTCCCAAGTGAGCCTTCCTGGGGTCCCAAGGGTTTTTGTTTGTTTGTTTTTGCCCTTGGGGGGTGGCAGCATCTATCCCTCCAAGGTCAGAGAGAAACTGTGACCTTGGGAGTTTAATAGCAGCCTAGAGTGGCCAGTATCAATTTTTAGAATCCTTGTGGGCCCCCATCTTCTGCACGTGACGTGCCAGAGTGGGGAATCAGCCTTGAGAGAGCTGCTATAAAATATGCCAGTTGCAGCAGCCCCTAAAGCACCATCAATCAGCAGGGCTAGCCAGAGCCATTTCTCACCCTTGCACTCTAGTTTCTCATTGTCGTTATTATGATAGGGCCTAGAGGGTCCATCGGAGATAGTAGGCTCTACTCACATCCACATATTCAATGACAGTGCTCCAAAAAGCACACAGTCTACATAGACAAGGCAAAGGGTAGAATGGGAAACAGAGGCACACAGATAGAAAGTAACATGATTAAGGTCACTCAGTGAGGTAGTGGCAGAGTCACGGTTAATATTCTGGGCTGAAATCCACAAAAGTATGTAGATGCCTAGCTCCCTTTGAA
>NW_027060371.1:0-1241 GCF_011386835.1 Chrysemys picta bellii | reverse complement strand
GCTCGTCTATCAGAGCTTGCCTTAGCACAAGAAAATAAGGCCACGCAGTGGTAACCACACAAACCAGACATCATTTACTACGGGGAAAAGGGTTAGGATAGGATAGAGAAGAGTCGGATTAACAAAACTTTAACTCTGGAACTGCTCCACTCTCACAAACAATTAGACCCATGAGGTAATGTTGATGTTCTCTCTACTTTCTCTTGCAGTAACAGCGATGGACGGACGCTGTTCTCTTGACATTGGACATTAGGGATGGACTTCTATGCTGGACGCAGGAACGGGCGAGTATAGACCTAACTAAAACCCCTCCCTATCCCTCTTTGCGTCGTCTCTGCCTGGATGTTAGACCCTATCTACGCGGATTCAATCCGTGCGTGGGAGTGTGCTTCCCAACCCAAAATAATATAGCAAATGGCAAAAGGTCACAACATTTTTTCCAAAGTCCAAGATGGCCACCTTATATATAACCCAAAAGATCCATGCCTTTCGTCCCTTCTTTTACTAAAATTTGGCAGGGGCAACCAGCATTTTACACACCGGGAGACTGGATTTGACCAATCGGGGGATATTCCGGGACAGGGTGACCCATCCAGAAGGGGGTTGTATATCTCCTCTGATACCTCCTCCCTCTGTCCTCTATCAATTGAAGTGGGCGTCAGCCCTGTAGAACCACCCCGAGAGGGGATTTGACCAAACAAGGAAGTGCTGTAGTGGAGTGACCTGCCCGCAAAAGGATCCCGTGATCCCTCTAAGAAGTCCCCCCACCACCCTTTACCAATTGGTGAGGGTTTCACTCCTACCTTAGGCCATCTCAGAAGGGAAACATGTACAAATCAGAACAGGTATAGCCCGAAGTCTAGGCCGTGATTTCTGCAAAAGACACCCTTGGAACGAGACGGCCTCTTCCACGCAGCGTTGTGTTGCGACTTCCAGGGGGATGCTGCCAGCCACGCAAACATGGAGCTCCAGAGATCGGCGGCTTCTTGCCTAGACCTTCGGGCACTACCTATTCTGATCGATACATTTCCCTTCTGGGATGGCCTAAAGGGTGTGTGTGAAACCCTGACCGATTAGTAGAGGACAGTGGGGGGATTTCATGGAGGGGTAATGGGCCCCTCTCGCGGGCAGGTCTCCCCACCATGGCACTAACCCTATTTGGTGAAATTCCCTCTCTGGTTGGTCCTAAGGGGATGAGGCCCACCCCAACTGGGAGGAGTTCTCGGAGGGGTCACATGACC
>NW_027060370.1:0-1241 GCF_011386835.1 Chrysemys picta bellii | reverse complement strand
TTACTCTTATTCTCAATAGATTTCTCAGACTTTTCAGGTCCAGCATGGAATGTCATGCGTATGCCGGGGTAGGGCATGTGTGTGTGGGGAAATCTACAGTGTTAACTTCAACAGTACATCAAAGAGTTTTTCCATATTGCACACCACTTATTCAAAGGGATTACAGTACTATGAGGAAACCTATCCAGCCAAAACACGATCTCCAAAATGACCGTACGAGTTTTAACTGAGTATTGTAATCCATCAGAATAAATGGTGTGCATCACCGGAAAATCCTTTGAAGTATTATTGAAGCAGTAATTTTATACCAATCAGATCTGACAGTGACCCTTTACCTAATCTCACTGTGCTCAGATTTTACAACACATATATAATGTCAGATGGGGATGGTAACTCTGTGACACAACAGGATGAATTAAAGGCATCACAGCAACTGTACAAACTTCTACTCTTTTTGCAAGTTTCCTTGAACATTATCACTATTGTTGAACTTTATGTTTATTATTGTGGGAATACACAGGTCATTTTCCATCCCCTTCATTTATTGGGCCAGTAAAAGATTTTTTAAAATCGCAAATACAAAAAATTATAGCCATTCACCCTTTCCTCCCACCCCCAAAACTCCTACTGAAATGGTGCATGAGGAACGTAGGACTGGGCCCTCAATTTGTAAGATTTGTTTCTTTCTGTCAATTTCTTAATGAATTGCTTTTCCCTCCTCCCATTTCCCTTTAGAGAAGCTCCCATTACGATTCTCTATGGGCTCATTAAATTGTATCTATTTAAAGTACCACATAGTTATTAATGGGTTGCTTTATGTGATAAGTGAGCCTTTTACACTTGGGGGGGGGGGGGAAGCTGCAGAGATTTTTTATATTTTGTGGCCAAATTTTTGAAACCTGGATCCCTGAAGTTAAGCTGCTTAATCTACATTTAGACACCTAATATAAATGTGTTTTCAAAGGTCTTGAAGAGTCCCAGTACCCCTTTCCTCAACCCTTTACAGTGGAATTGTATAATATTCCAAACTTTTAAGTAATGTTGGGTCTAAGCAAGTTTTCTAAGCAAAATGCAGGATCAGGCTCACCTTTAACTACACATTTTTTGCTACAACAAACTTTGATATGCTTCTCTTGCATATAATATATTAGATGACCACAGAATACATACACTAGTTAAGTTTCAGACAGAATACCCAATCCTGCAAACTGTCCAATATCTATGCTCATTTTAGGGTTGCT
>NW_027060369.1:0-1241 GCF_011386835.1 Chrysemys picta bellii | reverse complement strand
TTTCCAGCCTGCAAAACCTTAGAATAAAATCCACTGGTAGTGTCTGAGATGGCAGAAAACTTCTTTTCTTAAATTAAATGTTCTTTTTTCAGGCCCTCTATCAGCTGCATTTACCTTATTTGTTTCCAGAGACTCTGAACTGTTGAATCAGGAGGTGATGGACAGGAGATTTACCTGGATCTTCCACCTCCAGCAGATCTGGCTGATCTGCATAGAAGTCGTTGGGAGAAGTAGAGACTATTCCCTGACTCTTTGGTCAGTAGGGGGTATTCTCTTGCCACTCCACCATCACTTATGCATGATTTAGCTTCCCTGTTGGCTAAAGCCTTTGAAGTGAAGAGTGCAAATGGCTCCTTAAAATATCCCTTTCCTTCCCCCACCCTAAATAGGGAAACCAGAACAGTATGTCTGCAGAAACTGGCTGCATTGTTAAATAGCTGCCCAAGGCAGGACACCCCCTCCCTCCTGCATCTCCTACTCTTCCTGATAAAGCTGGCTTAAACCTTCTTGACAAATCTCACAATAAACAGGTAATCGCTAGGAAAGAGCTTTGGGGAAGCTCTCCTTTCTTCTCCTGTGGGGGTTGTCCCTGCAGACAGCTACGTCTGAGGACATCCCAGAGGAAGAGTCTGGCTCCTCTAAATTCTCCCTTTTAGAGAACTTATCTTTCTTGACATTGGTATCACTAAATCACTTAAAATTAAGCCCACAGTGCAGCTGTTACTTAGGTGGAAATCCCCCAGTTTTGAAGGCGGGAAAGATTTGACTAAATCATACCCTCACCTGGCAGTTAACGCAATCAGTAACAACACATGGAGTGAAACCCCCTCACCCCCACACACTATGAAGTACTGCCCTTTCCACCAACTCAGCTAAGCTCTCCAGGCTTCCCATTGGAGCAAAACTGGCAGGAGTTTTCTTCCACGTCTAATGTATAGCTCTGCTTCAGTCAGGGAGCTGTCTCTTTAGGAACCTCTTCCATTGCACTCTTAAGGCCTTTTTGGAAAACTGGGATCAGATGCTGGGGCTCGTCATGAAAAGCCCAAGGATGGGGTTTTCAGAAGTGTTCATTGGGAGCCAGTGGGAGCCGTTAGATCAATGCCGAGAGCTTGTGAAAAGCCAACCCCAAATATTTAACTTTTATAACAGACCCAATTTTTAACTTTTATGGTCCTGGCAGTAAAGGAAAGAAACTTCCAGAGGACCTATTTCTTTGGCTTTAACCCTTCCTGAGAGGGACC
>NW_027060368.1:0-1241 GCF_011386835.1 Chrysemys picta bellii | reverse complement strand
GACCGACTGGCTAAACAGCAGTTCAGGAGGGGAGGGATAGCTCAGTGGTTTGAGCATTGGCCTGCTAAACCCAGGGTTGTGAGTTCAATCCTTGAGGGGATCTGGGGCAAAAATCTGCCTGGGGATTGGTCCTGCTTTGAGCAGGGGGTTAGACTAGATACCTCCTGAGGTCCCTTCCAACCCTGATATTCCACGATGGATGGGAGGATAGCGTGGATGGAAGGAGTCAGCTAGGGCCCTGTGGCTCCCAGCCCAGTCCTCCTCCTTTCCCTAGGCCATATAGCTTTAAACCTGCACAGGGACTGGAGGGAGATGGGTCCGAGGGCCCCCTGGAACAATGCACATGGCTCCATGCTGCCTCCTGCAGGGGGAGGTGGCTCTGGGGCCCTGGCATATCCCAGGGGGCTTCAGTGCTGATGTTTGACAGCTGCTGCCATTTCGTTTTTCAGGTGCTGGGACTAAACGCCAGGCAGATGGTAAGGAGCAGCGAGTGTGATCCTCCCGGGGGCCCATGCAGCTCGGGCTGGGGCATCTGCCAGAACTGCGGGAAGGCTGGGGCTGGGCCAGGCTGTGGGCTGCAGGCAGCCAGGCTCAGTCTCAGCCCAGCCCCGGGGATGCTGGGGCACGGGACTAGTTTATGCTGCTGTTCCATGAATCTGGTTCTCTTCTGTGGGGTGGGGGCATTCCTAAGCTTCTGGGCCCATCCCCATAAGGGTGCCATATGACTTTGGGCCCTTCCTGTGAGGGGAGCGGTGCGGCGGCCAGGGGCCTCTCCGGGGTGGGGTGGTGGGGTGGCCAGAGTGGGAGGCTGTGCTAACCCCAAAGGGCTGGGGAGGCTGCATCCAACTCTCATTCCCACTCTCCTCTCTGCGGGCATGTAGGACACGGCCCTTACTCTGCGCTTCATTGAGAGCATCTCCGCAGTCAGCCTGGCCGTCCAGAGGAGCGGGGAATCCCAGCCGCACCAGCTTCCCCACAAACAGGTGCTGCTCAGCCAGCTGCTGGTGAGTGGGGGGATCCCCAGGCCTGGGGGAGCGGCCTCATGGCCTCAGGGTTGCCCTGAGCTGGGGTCGCATTGCCCTGGCTCCAGCAGGCTGGGGCACTGGGATAGAACTGGATAGCTGTGTCCTTGGGAGTCACTGGGGAGTGGGCTGCTCTCTGGAGGTCATCCCCATGCTCTCCAAACCTGCCCTGAGGCTGCTGGCAGGACACAGGGGCTGTCTTGGGGTCAGGGGACCCAG
>NW_027060367.1:0-1241 GCF_011386835.1 Chrysemys picta bellii | reverse complement strand
GGCGGCCGCTTTTATGGGCCCCTTGATCAGCCAAGCTCCGCCCCCTACTCGGGGCTCGGCGTCCTTCCCAGCACCCAGCCCCTGCCGGCCCCTACAAACAAACACACAAGAACAACAAGGACAGATGCAAACACAGGTACCTTCTCCTCCAATGGGAACTCCCTCTCAAACTCCCCTGTTTGCTGCCGCTCCTCGCAGCTGTACCGCTGCCTGGCTGGGCGGCCGCTTTTATGGGCCCCTTGATCAGTGAAGCTCCGCCCCCTACTCGGGGCTCGGCGTCCTTCCCAGCACCCAGCCCCTGCCGGCCCCTACAAACAAACACACAAGAACAACAAGGACAGATGCAAATACAGGTACCTTCTCCTCCAATGGGAACCCCCTCTCAAACTCCCCTCTTTGCTGCCGCTGCTCGCAGCTGTACCGCTGCCTGGCTGGGCGGCCGCTTTTATGGGCCCCTTGATCAACCAAGCTCCGCCCCCTACTCGGGGCTCGGAGTCCTTCCCAGCACCCAGCCCCTGCCGGCCCCTACAAACAAACACACAAGAACAACAAGGACAGATGCAAATACAGGTACCTTCTCCTCCAATGGGAACTCCCTCTCAAACTCCCCTGTTTGCCGCCGCTGCTCGCAGCTGTACCGCTGCCTGGCTGGGCGGCCGCTTTTATGGGCCCCTTGATCAGCCAAGCTCCGCCCCCTACTCGGGGCTCGGCGTCCTTCCAAGCACCCAGCCCCTGCCGGCCCCTACAAACAAACACACAAGAACAACAAGGACAGATGCAAATACAGGTACCTTCTCCTCCAATGGGAACTCCGTCTCAAACTCCCCTGTTTGCCGCCGCTGCTCGCAGCTGTACCGCTGCCTGGCTGGGCGGCCGCTTTTATGGGCCCCTTGATCAGCCAAGCTCCGCCCCCTACTCGGGGCTCGGCGTCCTTCCCAGCACCCAGCCCCTGCCGGCCCCTACAAACAAACACACAAGAACAACAAGGACAGATGCAAATACAGGTACCTTCTCCTCCAATGGGAACTCCCTCTCAAACTCCCCTGTTAGCCGCCCTGTTTGCTGCCGCTGCTCGCAGCTGTACCGCTGCCTGGCTGAGCGGCCCCTTTTATGGGCCCCTTCATCAGCCAAGCTCCGCCCCCACTCGGGGATCGGCGTCCTTCCCAGCACCCAGCCCCTGCCGGCCCCTACAAACAAACACACAAGAACAACAAGGACAGATGCAAATACAGGTACCTTCT
>NW_027060365.1:0-1244 GCF_011386835.1 Chrysemys picta bellii | reverse complement strand
TTGTATAGGTCATTCAGTCCTTTGTTCAGAGCTTCAGTCTGTAGCAAAGTCCCTCCAGAGGTAAGAAGAAGGATTGAAGACAAAATGGAGGTGTTTCCAGGGCCTTTTATAGCTTTTGCGATGTGGAGGGCACCCCATTGTTCTTACTGTGGAAAATTACAGCAACCAGATGGAGTTTGGAGTCACATGGGCAAGTCCCATGTCCATGCATTTCGCTCAGTCATTGCAGGAAGCCATTACCTACACTCCAGACAGCACGTTTACATGACAGTCCACTCAGTGTAGATGGACATCTCCCATGGTCCATTGTCAACCAAGTTTTTCTTGACGAGTCACTTAATTTGAATAGTCCCTCCAAGATGTGCTGGGTGCTACCTTGTGCGTGTTACCCCAGAAGCAAACATTTGAAAGCCAGGTATAGAATCAATATTCATAAATTCAAATACAAAAATGATACATGCATGCAAATAGCATAATCATAACCAGCAAATCATAACTTTTTCATAGATTTATCACTTGACAACCTTGTACAAGATTTACTGCAAATATATAACAGTGGTTGCAACAATGATCTATATGGTCATATTTTAATCAGATAACATCACACCCACCCCCTGGGGCCTCCTCCATTCTCCCACTTTGTCCTGGCCATATTGATCCCAGGATATTAGAGAGACAAGGCAGGGGAGGTGATATCTTTGATTGGACCAACTTCTGTGGTGAAAGCAACATGCTTTTGAGTTAAGGTTGCCCATTTTGGTTGGACATATTCCTGGAGATTTCATCGCATGACATCATGGTTAATGAGAGATTATTCTTTAATTCCTTGAGACCCCAGGACAATCCTGGAGGGTTGGCAACTCCATTTTGGGCTATACAGAGCTCTTGTTCTGGGCTGGGGAAGGTTCTCGGGGTGTCACGGTGGAACGGCTACATCCAAGATGGAACCGATTATTCAGCACTAGGAGTTAAAGCACATTGTGAGCAACCATTCAAGGTGAAAAGGGTGGCGAACACCTCTGCAGTTATAGGATGAAGGAGGGTTAGTAGGTGAGAGACTGTTGCAACGAGCATAAATCCAGTGTCTCTACTGAGTCCATGAATTTGGGTGTCCAGCAAAGTCATGAATTTAAGCTCCTGTGCTCATCCTTTGAAGGCATTTCCTTTCTTCTCAGTCCTGGTCCTGAACAGAAACCTGACCAAATCAAACCTAACCTGATCAAAAGAGGAGCTAAAATTCCTAA
>NW_027060364.1:0-1245 GCF_011386835.1 Chrysemys picta bellii | reverse complement strand
AATTTTTGCCATTACAAACAACCACCCACAGACATTAAACAGTCTAATTATGCAAGCACTATTGATCACTCAGATGGGCAGTCCCATGGACTTCATTAGGTCACTAGCAGTACTAAGTTGAGCTGGCTAAAAAATTGTGTTTTTTGTGAGTATCTATCTATCTATCTTTGATTAGATAGATTTGATAGATATTTGATAGATTAGATATAGATCTATAGATAAATAGATAGATATAGATATAGAATTTAATTTGCTCAAAAGTTTTGGGGCTTTCATAAAACATTTTGATTTTTTTAATTTAATTTTTGCTTTGTAAAATGTTGTTTTTCAAGTTTTTGATTCATTTTTCCTAGAAAAATTCCACATTCTCTCTTAATTTTTAGAGAGCCAAATAGTAAACCCAGTTACACTTTTTAAATGTTTTTTCCATGGGAAAAATGAAATATTCTGATTGTGATCTGAACTGAAACATTTCATTTTATTTTTCCTAGTTGAAACTATATTTGGGGGGGGACAAAACCAATTTTTTTCTGCAGATAACTTAGATTTTTCAGAAAACTGTATTTTCAGTAGGAAAACCATTCTGATGAAAATTTCCTGACCAGCTGTAGTGCTTAATGTTCCTATTGTGTGGAATGCCTTTGAAGTTAGCAGGCTTACTCTCAGGAATAAATTTAAGCCCATGCATATGTGTTTTCAGGAGCAGGATGTGGTGGGGGCAGAGTTTGAAAGCTGCTAAAGGGATTTGGATTCACAATTCCTGTTGATTTCTGTGACAGATATGGCAATTTCCTGAAATATCCTTGAAAAACCTTACTGAATTAAGTTTAAATAGCTTTGGAGTCCATTGTATTAAAAATTCAAAGTGTGTGTATTATTGAACGTATGTAACTTCTACAGGGGAAGGGGTACCACTGTCAGTGTTATGAACTGGGAAGAGTTATAAACTTCACAGGGCCATTAGAAACAAACTGTTCATAGGTGGTCTTGTTCTGAGCTAAAGTTGTTATAAACTCATAACCACAGAAAAAAACGCGGTGTGTAGTTTGAAGAACTAATCACCTACCAAAGCTCTTGCTGGAATTTATCAGCATGTGTTTAGGTTCTTTTATTGTTTTAATATTTTTTTTCCTGTAATGCTTTTACCTTAAGAATAAAAGTACTTGCTTAGAAAGGTCTGTGTGGTAATTTTGGGCAATTACAGCTGTTCATGGCCCCTGGAGAGATAGCAATTTGCAGACACTG
>NW_027060363.1:0-1245 GCF_011386835.1 Chrysemys picta bellii | reverse complement strand
TCTCCTCCTTCCACAACAATAGTGACTGCCATACATCCGCAATTATGTTTGTGTTTAGCAAAGGCATCTGCATGTTTGCGAAGTAACACATGTAACTTAGGTTGGTCTGCATGATTAGCCACTATTTTGTTTAAATCATACCCCTCAGTTTCAGAGTCCATCATTGGAGACACAAAGGCCACACTCAGGCATGATCACTGTTGAGTTATCCTTTGCCTGCTCTGTGGTAAGACACAACAATTGGTTACCCAAATTAAGAACAAATCCCTGTTTGTATAGGAAATTAGTTCCCAACAGGCAATTCCTTGGGTCTGCTAATTTCATCAACACAAAGGTACGAACCTTTCTTAGGTGACCGATTTGTACTTCAGTGGGTTTAGAAAGTATGGTAACAACCTGATTACTTGCAAAAGCTACAAGTGTTTTTGTATGCCCTGATGACAGAGAAGAGGATCTAGGATCCTTGACATGGATAATGCTAATTGCTGCCCCAGTATCTGTAATAAAATTCCTGTGGCAGTATCCCAACCACTGCAGATACTGTGCGTTTCCTATTTGCATCCCTGCCTAAAGGGGCTATGACTACGATTGCCATCATGCCGAGTACTTTTTAGAGAATGCAGACAAATAATCTACGGGTTTTCCTTCTATCTCTCCAGAGGCTGTCCGCCGGAGAGAATGAAATGGGTCAACCGAGGCCACCGGACAGTTCGAGGGTGCTGGGTCTTGGCCTTCCATCATCAGCTCATTCACGTGGGCTCGGAGTTCCTGGATATCCTGTCATTGAGCCTCAAGCGTCTGCTGCACTGTTTTAAACATCATTACAACTGAGTCCTCATCTTTGTGAGGAGGCGGTGACTTGGGTCTCTGCAGGCATGAATTGTTCTATGCGGCATCTGAAAAGAAAGGAACATGGTCCCGGGCCCCTACATGGGACCCAAATGCATAACCCTGTCGAGGGGCATGCCCACTCGAAGGTCCAGGGTTACTACGTGGGTTAGGGTCATTTTGCCAACGCTGGTACCTAGGGAATTTAGGAACACCTCAGCCTAACCCTGGGAGTCCCTCAATCCTCACAGTGGGATTAGCTCGTGATTCCTGAAGTATTGCAACAGGGGCTCCACGCCGACCTATTTTAGGGCCTACCTGAGAATATACCTTGGCCAGTAAGGCTAATGCCTCCTTTAAAGAATTATCATCAGTTATATGCATGTTAACCATTTCCCATAAATGGGGAAGAGAGTT
>NW_027060362.1:0-1246 GCF_011386835.1 Chrysemys picta bellii | reverse complement strand
TTTAGCAGGAAGGACAGAGCAGTCTTATGGGGTGAACAAATTCAAGAATGTTTTAATGTGCTCTAGCACATATTCCTTCTCTGGCCTTGATTAAGTCAACTAAGCTCCTTGCCTCATTTTATGGGGATATTTGTGCTGACTACACGGAGGTAAATTAGATAATGATAAATGTGGATTGCAAATAGTAGCATTATTAATCTGGTAAAATGAGAAGGGAAGAGAGCACTCCCTAATACCATGAAACAGATATAAAAAGGATCATTTCCTTAGAGAAATGAAGTGACAAGGTATGTCCTTGACTGGCCTGTGATTAGGCCTAATGAAGGCCTATGGCATGAAGAACCTAAGGCATATCTTATTATTTATCACAGTACCCAAAACTTTGCTGGGCACTACCAAAACAGAAAAGGATATGATCCCTTCCTTGAAGAGCTCACAAGCTATTATGAGACATGATGTAAGAAGGAATTAACAAGGCAGAAGGCAGGGCGGGAATGGGATTGGAACGACAGGGTTATATCCGTAAAACAACAATGTTACTTAGTGAAGGTTTAAACATAGAATGGAGGAGTAAAGAAGTCTTTTTTTTCCTGTTTGGAAATGAAATAAAAATAAAATGTCTTAGTTGGCTAATTTATTGGGTCTAGAATGGGGGAGGGCGGGAGAGCGTAGCAGCCTTTCAAAGCTGCTCAGGATGTTCCATGCATAGGAATCTGCATTGAAGAAAGCTCAGAAATGGTTGTGGAAGAAATGGACAGAATAGCAGGCTGGTGTCATTAGCAGAGAGGCAAGAACATGAAAAAACCAGAAGAAAGGGAAGGGAAAAGTTGCAAAGGAAGTATAAGTAGCTTGAACTTAATGCAATGAAGAACAGGAACCGGTGGAGGGATTGAAAGAGGGTAATGATGTTAGCTCAATGGGCAAGGAATATGATCTGTTTTGCTTGGACTGCAGGGTGTGATGTGGGCATTGGGAAGGGCAGAGAGGAGGAAAAGGTTACGTGATCAATCTGAGCAATGATCAGGGCACTAATATTGTTTTTTACTATTTGGACGGAAAGAACAAGTCAGATCTAAAACTTGGAGGAAGATATGGCCATTTTAACACATCCTGGATGTGAAGGGCAAGAGAAGAGTATTGTTCATGTAGCACTTGAGGTCTCAGTGTGCTGGATGCTGAACAAGCATACAGAAGGACATATGGTCACAACCCAAAACATATTATGATCTATGTGGGCCAACAGCTT
>NW_027060361.1:0-1246 GCF_011386835.1 Chrysemys picta bellii | reverse complement strand
CTGACCCCTGACCCTAAACCCTAACCCCCAACCCCAACCCCAACCCCCTAACCCCCTAACCCCTAACCCTTAACCCTTAACCCTTAACCCTTAACCCTTAACCCCTAACCCTTAACCCCTAACCCTTAACCCCTAAACCCAACCCTAACCCTAACCCCTAAACCCAACCCTAACCCTAAACCCAACCCTAACCCTAACCCCTAACCCCTAAACCCAACCCTAACCCTAACCCCCTACCCCTACCCCTAACCCCTGACCCTAACCCCCTAACCCTAAACCCTAACCCCTAAACCCTCACCCTCACCCTGACCCTAACCCCCTAACCCTAACCCTAACCCTGACCCTGACCCTAACCCTGACCCCCACCCCCACCCTAACCCCCTAACCCTAACCCTAACCCTAACCCTAAACCCACCCTAACCCTAACCCAACCCCAACCCTAACCTAACCCTGACCTTGACCCTCACCCTCACCCCTAAAAACCCTAACCCCTAACCCTTAACCCCAACCTAACCCTAACCCCTAACCCTAACGCTAACCTAACCCTAACCCAACCCTAACCCGTAACCCTTACCCCTACCCCCTAACCCTGACCCTACCCCTAATCCTACCCCCACCCTAACCCTAAAAACCCTAACCCCTAACCTAACCCAACCCTAACCCTAAACCCTAACCCTACCCCCTACCCCTAAACCCTACCCCTACCCTCACCCAACCCTAACCCCTGACCCTACCCCTAACCCTACCCTCACCCAACCCTAACCCTAAACCCTGACCCTACCCCTACCCCTAACCCAACCCTCACCTAACCCAACCCTAACCCTAAACCCTAACCCTCACCCCCTCACACTAACCCTAACCCCAACCCCAACCCTAACCCTGACCCCCTGACCCCTAACCCTAACCCCTAAACCCTAACCCTGAACCCTACCCCTACCCCCAACCCCAAACCCTAACCCCCAACCCTAACCCCCTGACCCCTGACCCCAACCCTAACCCCCTGACCCTGACCCCCAACCCTAAACCTTAACCCTAACCCCTAGACCCTACCCCTAACCTGACCCAAACCCTAACCCAACCCCGACCCTAACCCTGACCCTCACCCTAAACCCTGACCCTAACCCCCTAACCCTAACCCCCTGACCACAACCCCTAATCTAACCCCTAACCCAACCCCAACCCCTAAACCCTGACCCTGACCCCACCCTCACCCTGACCCTAAACCCTAACCCCCGACCCTACCCCT
>NW_027060360.1:0-1246 GCF_011386835.1 Chrysemys picta bellii | reverse complement strand
GGAGCTGTAGTATGCTCCCTTGAGCCTGCCCAGCACTGCTCTTTTGGAGATGCTGGTCTCCTCCTCTGAAGACAGACCTTCTCCCATCAAGGTCTGGGGGATACTGCCTGCTGCTCGCCTGGGCAGCCTTTATATAGGGCCTAGGTTAGTCCTGATTGGCTGGCTCTAATCTCGGCCCTGATTGGCTCTCAGTTGGCCCTTCTCTGATTGGCTACCAGCCTCTGCAGCCGCTCTGGCCTACTCTAGCTCCCTCTTGCATGGGGGTGGAGCGGCCGCCCCACCTCGGCGATCAGCTGTCGCAACCAGGCTGTGGCCTGGGCTGCGGGGCTGGCTCCAGGCACCAGCGGAGGAAGCACATGCCTGGGGCGGCATTCCGTCCATTCTTGGGGCAGCACAGGCCGGGCGACTTTTTGTTTTTTGCACTTCAGCAGTTCGGGCGGCGGCAGTCCGAGCATTGTTGTTGTTTTTTTTTCTGCTTCGGCAGTTCGGGTGGCAGCAGTCCAAGTGGTTGGGAGTTTTTTGGTTTTCTTTTTGCTCACTTTGGCAGTCCGAGCGCTGTTGTATTTTTTTTTTTTGCTTGGGGCAGCAAAAATGGTAGAGCCGGCACTGCTGGGCTGAGGTCGCTCAAGTGGTCAGCCCCTCAACACACTGTATTGGGGGTGGCTCAGGCCTGGGCGGGGCCCAAGCACCCCACAAACAACCAGACTTCAAGGGCGGGCCCTGGCCTGGATGACCCGGTGGCCAGCCAACAAACAGTTCCTGTCCTGGCCTAGAGCCCCCTTGCACCGTGTAGGGGGTCAGCCACCCGGGGTGGAGTGGCAGGGGGACGCGGTCCCACCCTCCTCCCCCGCGTCCCAGCCCAAGGCGCTGGCAGGGGCAGGATTGGTTGCCCCTGCGTCGGCGGGGATCCAGCCGCAACACGCCGACTGAGCCGCGCCGGGCTCTGCAGCCAGCAGCTCCCGGGCTGCCCCTGGGCTACTTCCTGCCTCCCCGGGGTTTGGTATCTGCGGCCTCCAGGCCTCTTCCGGCTCCTTGGGGTAAACCGCAGCGGGTACTCCGGGCCAGTCCTCGTCCATGTCTGGGGTTAGGGTTAGGGGACTCTGGAGAACAGGCCAAGTGTCCTCCTCTGTTGCGGGCTGTCCCCCAACTGTGGTGAAGGGCCGGCCTTTTATATTTCCGACCCCACGCCCCGGTCCTTATGGCGAGGGGGGCGGGGCGATATAGGCTCCGCCCTCCAAGGGGCGTG
>NW_027060359.1:0-1247 GCF_011386835.1 Chrysemys picta bellii | reverse complement strand
CCAGGTGGCTTTGTTTCTTGCCATCCACAGATCTTATTATGTAACAGCTTGCAAAGAAGAACGAATTTAAACCTTGGGGGGGCTTTTTCAACTCCACCAGCTTTGTTTTCAGACCTTATGTTCGAGGAAGAAAACTGGGAAAAATCCAGGTGAAGTCACCTTTATTTTTCAGTTGTCAATCTGTTGTAAACTAGACTTTTTCCTCAGACAATTTAATTCCTCCCATATGCTTTAAAGTTGAATACACAAAATAAATCTATCTATATATTTTTTTTCTTTATTTTTCGCTTCAGACTTTTAGTTAGCATTAGATGCTCCCCAATATCTTGTACAAACTATCAGTGATTGTGAAACTTGGCTTCATATGTAGTCCTCAAGCAGGCAAAATTCTCACTGACATCAAGTGGAGTTTCAGATCTGTTAAAGCTATAGTCCACAAATCTGGATGGTGCAGTGCTCTAATCTGGTGAATATACATTATCTCATTTGCATTCATTCTCTCTCTCTCTCTCTTCCCCCCCCCATTGCCCCCCCTTTCACTCTGCCTCAACCCCATTGTCCTTCACTCCCTCTCTTCTTCCCCCTACATGAGTTTCCTCGGTCTCTGGTTCTCACTTTTCTTGTTCCTCCATCCCTTCCCACCCTCCTCAAGCTTTCTCCTGTCACTCGACAGTGGGCATTCCTGAACACAGCAACCCTACCTAGAAGGTGATTCCTAAATAGCCCGTGGCCAAAGAAATATTGCTAGAGTACCCTATATAGCACCCAGTGCTCAAGCCATATATCTATCTCCTGTTTCGGACCGTACTCTAGACAGGATCTCTCTGGTCAGGGAAACACATTATTGAGGGACAGAAGGAAGCTGGAAGAAGGTGGGGAGGCAGAAGCTGAGAGTAGGTGGTGGTGGGGGGGGGGAAGACTTGAGAAGGGGATTTGGGTACCTCCAGCCCTATTCAGATCAGATGTTTGCTCTTACATCAGCAAGAATTCTAGTGAGGTTTTTTTCTCCTTAAGGATAAAATTCTACTTTCTGATCCATGATACAGAAGGTGTGGAGGGAGAGACTGAGAGGAACTGTGTGTGTGTGGGGGGGGGGGGAAGACTTGAGACAGGCGAAGAGGAGTGTCCCAGAGAGAGGGAATGGGAGAGAACAGAAGGGGGAAATTCAAGGGGTCTGTATGGTTTAGTCATCTCAGGGTTTAACCATAGAGAGACAACCTAGAGCATCTCCCATTCACAGCTAAATG
>NW_027060358.1:0-1247 GCF_011386835.1 Chrysemys picta bellii | reverse complement strand
ATAAACTATTTCAGCCATTCTATTATGTCCTAATCTGATCTGAGTAAACATGATAGGACACCTCATCTTATGCACTGCTCCTAGTGACACTCTCCAATAGACCCAGCAGTCCTTATTTCCAGGCCCCTTCACTAACCACTGCTGCACACTCCCTCCCACAGCTGGCAATTACAACCAGGCCCTCATGTCCGGTCCCCCTGCTTTGAGAGGGAGTGTGCTCCGCTGGAGTGATTGGAGCAGGGAACTGGGAGTCAGGACTCCTGGGTTCCATTGCTGGTTTCCTATTGACCTGTGGGACTTGGGGTAAGTTGCTGCCCCCTCTAGGCTCTGTCCCCAGCAGTCAAATGGGGATTTCATACTTTCCCACTATTGGAAAGTGCTGGGAGAATCCCCCAGCAAAAGCTGCTCTGACAGTGCTAAGCAGCATCTGTTTGCTTGTGAGAATGTCCTATGGGACTGTGTCAAAAGCCTTATTAACACCAAGATAGATCACATCTACTGTTTAGCCACCTCCACTAGGCCCCTAACCCTGCCAAAGAAGGAGCTAGGATTGGTCTGGAATGATTTGTTCTTGACAAGTCCATGCTCACTAGTCCTAAGAACCAAATTGTCCTGCAGGTGCTGACAAACTGATTGTTTAATAAACAGAGGCTGCTCCCAATGCTACACTCGGTTTCTCAGAAATGAGTAGACTTTATGGGCAGAAGAGACAGTTAGAGCATCTAATCTGACCCCCTGCATATCACAGGCCTCCTGTCTACCTCAATAGCTACTTTTGGGGCAAACACATTCCGGAAAGGCATCTAATCTTTATTAAATGACATCAAGAGATGGAGAATCCACCACTTTCCATGGTAGCTTCTTCCTGTGATCAATCATCCTCGCTGTTGAATATTTGTGCCTTATTTGTCATAGGAATTTCTCTCTTTTCCCCTTCCAGCCATTGGGTCTTGTTCTGCCTTTCTCTGCTCGATTAAAGAGCCCTTTAATACCCAATATTTTCTCTCTGCCTTTCCAGTCTCTTCTTTCTAGGAGTCCCCAGGGCTAAGGTAAAACCCCTGCGGCCCCTCCCCATTCTTCTCACCTCCAAGACGTGCTGGAGTTTGTCTGTGCTGGGTGGTGCTGTCACCAGGATCGAGAGCTCGTCATCCATGTTCTCTGGGCAGGCCTTGCTCAGAGCCTGCCAGCGGAGGGAGACCAGGGGTCAGGATTATGGAACCTGGGGTGACACCTGCCAGGATGACAGC
>NW_027060357.1:0-1247 GCF_011386835.1 Chrysemys picta bellii | reverse complement strand
GTGAGAAGCAGGCAAAGGAAAAGGAGGGCCAGTGAAGGAGAAATAGAGCTCAGGAACAGGTTTGGGTGTTTGGAGAACGAGGAAGGGGTGCAGCAGGTGGTAACTGAAGGGGGCAGGGTGAGGAAAAAGAGACGAGCAGCTAGTCCCATAGAAAGAGGGGAAGAGTTGATGGAGACAGCACCAATTCTGGGCCCCGGGAGGATACAGGATGATGTAAGGGGGACTATAAGGAAAAATAGGAATGGACAGGGGTTGCAACTAGAGGGAACAGGGGATAGATTAGTAGATCGCACTGCCACCAGTCAAGGGCAGGTGTACGTGATTGGGGACTCCTTACTGAGGAGGTTGGACAGGCCTGTAACCAGGGCGGACCCAGAGAACAGAAGGGTGTGCTGTCTCCCGGGCGCTAAGATATGGGATGTGGACTTGCGGCTGAAAAGGATCCTAAAAGGAGCAGGTAAGAACCCCTTGATCATCCTTCACCTAGGAACAAATGACACGGCTAGGTTCTCGCTAGAGAGAATCAAGGGAGATTATGCCAGGCTGGGGAAGACGCTTAAGGAGTTCGAGGCTCAGATCATCTTCAGTGGGATTCTGCCTGTTCCTAGAGAAGGGCAGTAAAGGGGTGAAAGGATGTGATGATAAATAGTTGGCTAAGGGAGTGGTGCTATAAAGAGGGCTTTGGGATGTATGGCCACTGGGAGGCTTTCGGGGACAGAAAACCGTTCTCACGGGACGGACTTCACCTGAGTAGGGAAGGAAATAGACTTCTGGGAGAGAGGCTGGCTCATCTCATCAAAAGAGCTTTAAACTAGGAATTTGGGGGAGACGGTTGGGAGATGTCCAGTTAATCTCCACACCAGATTATAACATTGAGAGGGAGGACAATGAGATAAGAATAGATACAGCCAGGGGGAAGAGATTGGACATAAGGAGGAGGGGGGGGTGGATACCAGACTAATGGGTCATACTAGCAGTACGGTGTCCATATCAAATGGGAGAATGAATGTGAGAGAGGCCAAAAGGCATAAATTAAGATGTTTATACACCAATGCGAGAAGCCTAGGTAACAAAATGGAGGAATTGGAGCTCCTGGTCCGAGAAATGAAACCGGATATCGTAGGAATAACTGAAACGTGGTGGAACAATAGTCATGACTGGAGTACAGGTATGGAAGGGTATGTCCTGTTTAGGAAAGACCGGATCAAAGGTAAAGTTGGGGGAGTAGCATTGTATGTCAATAATGA
>NW_027060356.1:0-1248 GCF_011386835.1 Chrysemys picta bellii | reverse complement strand
ACTCCATTCTGGGGTTCAGGAGGTGAATTCATCCCTCAGTGGTGGGCAGGTGCTGAGTGGAAATACTGCTGGTTCCAGGTGCCCTTAATTCCCCCTGATTCCTCGGGGCGTTTGAGTCTCTGACAGGTTCTCGTTCCCTTGCAGGAGGAGGACGTTACGGCCAAAGTGATGCACCCGCATTATCCGCCACTTGCGCCAGGTGCCTGAGACACTGCAGGGGCTGCGCCTCTGAGGCCTTCAGCATCTCCTGCTCCCTGCTGCAGGTACTGCTTTGGTTTACTGTAAATGGGGAGGTAGTGGAAGGGGAAATGGAGCCCCCTGGCACTCACTAAATGGGAAAGTGGTGGATTCTCCATCTCTTGATGTCATTTAATGAAGACTAGATGCCTTTCTGGAATGTGTTTTCTAAGAAAGTAACTGTTGTGCTCTACAGGAAGCCTATGATATGCAGGGGGTTAGATGAGATGCTCTAAAGGTCTCTTGTGGCCATAAAGTCTCCTAATTTTGGAAACACTGAGTGTAGCATTGGGAGCAGCCCCTGATGTTTTAGTGTCTAGCCGGCTTGCTTCCTAGAATGAAGACGCATTGAGTGGGGTGATCCACACAGAGTAGCTCAAACCTTCAAAGTGTCAGGCCAGCAGCAGGACATTAGCACTTCCGGGGATGGGTGGGTGTGGTAGTGACATCACAAAGGCCTTTTCAGGACCTCAGCCTATTGGTCAAAGGTGTTAGGGAGGTGGTGACCTCCGAGAGAGATGCTGACATCAGCCAGGCAGGACAGGAGCTTAGGGATAGGGAAACCTCAGACACCCCTGTGGCTTTCATAGAATCATAGATTGGTCTTGGAAGGGACCTCAAGAGGTCATCTAGTCCAACCCCCTCCTCAAAGCAGGACCAATTCCCAACTAAATCATCCCAGCCAGGGCTTTGTCAAGCCGGGCCTTAAAAACCTCCAAGGAAGGAGACTCCACCACCTCCCTAGTTAACGCATTCCAGTGCTTCACCACCCTCCTAGTGAAATAGTGTTTCCTAATATCCAACCTGGACCTCCCCCACTGCAACTTGAGACCATTGCTCCTTGTTCTGTCATCTGCCACCACTGAGAACAACCGAGCTCCATCCTCTTTGGAACCCCCCTTCACGTAGTTGAAGGCTGCTATCAAATCCCCCCTCATTCTTCTCTTCTGGAGACTAAACAATCCCAGTTCCCTCAGCCTCTCCTCATAAGTCATGTGCTCCAGACCCCTA
>NW_027060355.1:0-1248 GCF_011386835.1 Chrysemys picta bellii | reverse complement strand
TACTTTACACTAACAGTTCTTGTGAAAGCCATGGGTCCTGTAGAAGAAGCTAATGCAAAAATTCAAAGCCCAAGTGTGTCATTGACAAGCATTATGAAGAAAATTGGCCTGTTGCAAGAGGTGTTGAGTGGGATGCGCACCGACTCATCATACAATCACTTCTGGGAAACAACAATAGAGAAGGCAAGAAATCTTTATTTAGATGATCCTACACTCCCAAGAAAACGCAAGCCACTGAGATGGTTCAACCATGGAAGCCTTCCTCACACCTTCAGCGACCCCAAAGAGTATTTTCATCAAATATATGTTGAGATCATTGATGCTTGCAAAGTTGCCATTGAACAGAGCTTTTCAACAGAAAGCTTTACATTTGCAGTAAAATTGGAGAAGCTTATAACTGAGGCAGCAAATGGCTCGAAACAGGACATTGTCCCAATAAGTGAAGCTTTCCATGGTGACATTAATACGGAGAAACTATTTCTTCATTTAGAAATGTTGAGTGATATTTGCAGATCAAGAAATTGCCAGCTTAATTCAGTGAGTGAAGTGAAGCAATTTCTAAAACAAAATGAAGACTTGAGTGACATGTTGTCAGAAGTTACAATTCTCCTGAAATTATTCTACACAATTCCGACTACAACCTGCACCAGGGCCGCCCGGGGAGGGAGTAAGGGGGGCAATTTGCCCCAGGCCCCGAGCCCTGGAGGGGCCCCCACGAGAATATAGTATTCTATAGTATTGGAAATTTTTTTTATGGAAGGGGCCCCCAAAATTGCTTTGCTCCAGGTCCCCTGAATCCTCTGGGCGGCCCTGACCTGCACTGCTGAGCGATCATTCAGTTGCTTGCACCGACTGAAAAATTATTTGCGAATGACAATGGGCCAAGAACGTCTAAATCACTTGGCATTTCTGCACGTTCATAAGAATTTTACCTCTGAATTGGACATTGCAAGTCCCCTGGATGACTTCATTTCAAGAACCAAACAACGACTAAAAGTGTTTGCTGCCTCCTGAAGAACATCGCAAAAGAAGGGGCTATATTTGTTTTAATTTTAGAAAGTATTTGCTTTTGAGGGTTATTGATCAAACAGTGTATGGTTGTTTCCATATTCAAAAGAATATTAATAACGTTGATATTCTTAGTTAAATAATTTTTTCTTACGATAGTGATATTGTGCACTAAAGAGAAACTTAAATGCTTACAGCTTCCAGTCCATTTTTAGACTATTTAGATGTAAGCAGAGTCCG
>NW_027060354.1:0-1248 GCF_011386835.1 Chrysemys picta bellii | reverse complement strand
ATGTGCCCCCCAGTCCCTCCAGTGGCAACACCTCAGTTAGGTGTGACTTGGCTGGGAAAAGCTCCCTACATAAGAGCTCAGCCTGAAAAGAGTGACAGGGATGTTAAAAATGCAAGAAGGACCAGCTGGGAGAGCAGGGAGCTGTGGGTCAGGAGTGAGGGCCACGGTCGACCTGTTGAGGGGAACCTCAGGGCTGGGATAGCCAGGGCTGCAGGTTGGGACTGAAGGGCACCGGCAGAGCTGGCGGGGGGCGCGGGCAGAAGGGTCCAAGATCTGAGTCCCACCCTCCTTTGATCTCCCTGCAGCCACCACAGGTCTGGAGGCTCCAGTTCCAGTAGCACGAGCACAACCGCTTCAGGTAGGAGAAACAACCAGTCCCCGCCCCCATCCCACCACCCTAGAGGCAGCTGCATCTCGGTGCTAGGCAAGGGCTCCCTGGATAACCAGCCCCAGAGGTGGCTGCATCTCATGGTCGGGCGAGGGCTCCCTGGATAACCAGCCCCCCACATCCCACCCCTGTTACCAGATTTGCCTGTTACCTTGGGGTACGCTCATTTATTAGGGTTACTCTTCTGGGGGGGGGTGTCAGTAATTCTATCAATGTACTGCTTGTGTCACTTGTGTTCTCATACAGAGCTCTACATCTCCCTTCTGCAAGTTCCCCAGGACCTAGGTTCCCCAGGGCTGGGTTCCTCCAGCCCCAGAATCAGAAACATGCACACACAGACACACAGACAGTCTGAGCGGACCGGGTCAATCAGCACTTTCAAGCTGATCCCCTCTATGTCCCTGGACTCAGCAGGCTGGGTTGAGCAGCACCTCCGAGCTGTCACCCTCCTAAGCCACAGGTTCAGCACGTCCCTATCCCACTTTCATGTTACAATCGTTCTGGTCATAACCCACTTGATGAGCAAACCCCACAGGATTTTTGGGCGCTGCAGGGATCTGTAGCTTAGGTCAGAGGGGCATAGCTGCAGAGCGAATTGGGAAGCCAAAAACACAAAAGAGAGAGAGAGAGGGAGGGAGGGAAGCAACCAGCTTAACTAGGGTTACCATATTTAAAAAATAAAAAAAGAGGACACTCCACGGGGCCCCGGCCCCGCCCCAACTCCGCCCCTTCCCCAAAGTCCCCGCCCTAACTCCCCCTCCTCCCTCCCAGCCACGCGAAAAGTGCTGCCCCAGCACTACCGGCTTCACGGTTTGCCGGGCAGCCCTCAGACCCTGCGCCCCTGGCCAGCGCAGCTGGAG
>NW_027060353.1:0-1248 GCF_011386835.1 Chrysemys picta bellii | reverse complement strand
GGGACCGAGGCTGGGGCCACAGATGGGGGTTGGCGCAGGGCTGGCAGCTGGGACCCTGTGAGCGGGGCCAGGAGCAGAGCCCCGTGTAAAACCTGGGAGTGCTGCAGCACCCCCTTAGTTCCCATGCCTCTGTCTGCAGGGGAGGTGGACGTTGTTTTGGAAATGGCTTGTGGGTCACTGGAGGGTGTTTTGTAAAGCAGCTCCTCATTTCACGCAGGTGGGGAAACTCCAGCGTCTGCTGCCAGAGGTCCTGGAGCAACTACAGGAGGTAGACAGGGACATCATCGCCGAGGCCATCACCGTGCTGAAAAACATCCTTGCCGGCATGGACAGGCAGAGCGCCAGCCGCGCGGCTGTGCAAGTGGCTGAGAAACTCCTGCCTTTCATTGATGATGTAAGGCCTGGTGGCTCATGGGAGACCGTTCAAACTGCGGACCTGTGAATGGGGGCTGGCGGGTGGGCTAGCAGGGCCTGTGCATGGTCCTAGCCAGAAAAAGGATTGTTGTAAATGACGTGAGCCCATTCCCGCCTTCCTCTGCTACCTCACTCTCCATCAGAGCGTATGGCAGAAAGGATGGGAACCCTTGTGTCCTGCAGGCCTGCTGACAAGGATCAGGGCAGCCTGGGGACAAGGCTCCCCTTGTGGAAGGACATGCATTCCTGAGTCTGCATGCAGCGAGGGGGCCTCTGCAGCACAGGGTGCTGCAATGCTCTTACTGGCTTCCAGGGTGACAAGTGATGGTACCCTGGTGAAAATCCTGCCCCTCCTCTCCCTGGCCAGGAATCCCACAGCTGGCCTGGGAGCTCCATAAGGAAACGGCTCCGTTTGTAGGTTCTGCAGCTACCACCCTTTCCTCTCCCCTTCGTTCTCATGGCAGCGCAGCGTCAAAGGAGGGCCTAGTTCTCCCCAGGCTTTTCATAACCACAAACTAGCCCCCGCCGGCACGTTCACCAGACTGATGTCCAGTCCCCCACTGGATGGTGAGATCCAGCAAGTGGGCAGGAGAAAGGGGTCCATCCATTACTGCCTTCTAGGGATAACCCCCCAGTGGGGGCTCCTGGAGCGTCCACCCACCTTCCCAGCTTTCACAACACTAAATACTACCCTCAGCCCTGCCGAACTCTGCTGGGACCCTGCCGCTCTTTATTTAGTAGTGGCACAGGCCCGGCTCAAGCTGTTCCCAGGGTCTCCTGGACCCCAGCTGCAGGATCTCGCCCTGGGGTGAGCCCTTTAAACCAAACCCCTCT
>NW_027060352.1:0-1248 GCF_011386835.1 Chrysemys picta bellii | reverse complement strand
AAATAACTTACTCCAATGAGAGTGGTAATATGGGAATAGGGGGCTCCCGAGGTCGCTACCGCGGAAGGGGAAATCATAAGCCCCGGGGACATTATTCATGCTCAAACCCCCGCCCTTCTGAAAGAAATGATAATTTCCAAAGAGCTGAAGGTGAGGGACAGAATACTTATGACTCCACGATCCGCCGATTGGCCTGGCGGGCAGTAATGCGACAGGGAGGTAATTGGGAGCACTGGGACAAAGCCCCAACTCGAGCTCTAGTCCAAGAAGCCCTACAAGCACAAGAGAATCAGGAGCATGTAACTAGCATAGCTACAAATGCCCCCCCGAGCAACCGGGACTAGGGGGGCCTGCTGGACATGAGCACCCCACATAATACAGGAGTGCAGCAATGGGGGCTCATCGGTAAAATGTTCTGGGACTCTGGAGGGAGACCGCACATTTATGTCCAGCAGGAGAACCGCGCTCCTGCACTAGCTTTGATTGATACTGGGGCTGCTGTCTCTTTAATTAAAACCGCTCCACAGGCAGGGGAGAGAGTAAAGCAAGTCACTTTAAAATCTTTTCAGGGAAAGCCAAGCACAGGCTGGGAATGGGCACAGGTCCCATTCTCAATACAGGGGTTTAAAACAAAAGGGAACTTAATTCAGACCCCTGACATGACTGACGAAATTATTTTAGGAGCGGATTGGCTGTATCAAAACAACATAATAATCGATTTACCTGGAGGTATATTATGGAAATTAGAAATCCCCTCCAACTGCTCTCACCAGGAAAAGCAGGATCTCATTGTAACCAAAGGGGGAGGTAAACTCGCTGCTGCTCTCACTACAGAGCAAGCCGAGGAGTGGCGCTTAAAATTCCCCACAGTCTGGACTCAAAGTAAAACAGACTGTGGAAAGATCAATGCCTGTGTTAAGATCGTAGGTGAACTAGTACCCCCTCAAAAACAATACCCCTACCCAAAAGAAGCAGAAGTCCAACTGATACAGACTGTACAGGACTTGGAACAACAGGGAGTTATTAGAAAAACTAACTCTCCTTTTAACTCTCCCGTATGGCCAGTTCTAAAGGCAGACGGAAAGTCCTGGCGGTTAACTATAGACTATAGGAGGATTAATAAAGGGTCTGTACCCATGGCCCCAATTGTAGCAGACATGACACAGGTTATACAGAAAGTGCAAGCCACCTCCAAATACTTCTCAGTGATCGATTTGGCTAACTGCTTTTTTGCTATACCCCTACACC
>NW_027060351.1:0-1248 GCF_011386835.1 Chrysemys picta bellii | reverse complement strand
GGATGCCTTTTGCCTCTCAGTGCTTCTTTTACTTTGTTGTTTAGCTACGGTGGCACTTTTATGGCTCTCTATGTGTTTTAATTTGGGGTATACATTTAACTTGAGCCTCTATTATGGTGTCTTTAAAAAGTTGCCCTGCTGCTTGCAGGGATTTCACGTTTGGCACTGTACCTTTTCATTTCTGTTTAACTAACTTCCTCATTTTTGTGGTGTTCCCCTTTCTGAAATTAATGCCACCATGATGGGCTGCTGTGGTTTTTTCCCCACCTCAGGGATGTTAAATTTAATTATATTATGGTCACGATTACCAAGCAGTCCAGCTATATTCACCTCTTGGACCAGATCCTGTGCTCCATTTAGGACTAAATCAAAGATTGCCTCTCCTCCAGGACTACCTTCTCCAAGAAGTAGTCATTTAAGGTGTCAAGAAACTTCATAGCTGCATCCTGTCCTAAGATGACATGTACCCAGTCAATATGGGGATAGTTGAAATCCACCATTATTATTGAGTTGTCTTCTTATAGCCTCTCTAATCTCTCTGAGCATTTCACAGTCGCTATCACTATTTTGGTCAGGTGGTTGGTTGTATATGAAATTACTATCCATAGAGATTCTATGGTTTGGTTCATTTAAGATTTTTACTTCATTTGACTCTGTTTTTTTTTTCACATCTAGTGCCACTCCCCCTCCCGCACGACCTCTTCTGTCCTTCCGATATAAAGAAATAGTATTTTTCAATTCACCTCATACAAGGGCTGAAATGCAATCTCTTTTGTGTGAACGTGCAACTTTCTAATGTAGATTTTATTTTAAAATAACTGCACTCAAAAACAAAACCATGTAAAACTTTAGAGCCTACAATTCCAGTCAGCCCTACTTCTTGTTCAGCCAATCGCTAAGACAAACAAGTTTGTTTTCATTTACGGGAGATAATGCTGCCTGCTTCTTATTTACAATGTCACCTGAAAGTGAGAATAGGCGTTTGCATGGCATTTTTGTAGCCGGCACTGCAAGGTATGCTAAACATTCATATGCCCCTTCATGCTTCAGCCACCATTCCAGAGGACATGCTTCCATGCTCATGACACTTGTTCAAAAAAAAAATGTGTTAATTAAATTTGTGACTGAACTCATTGTGGGAGATTGTATGTCTCCTGCTCTGTTTTACCTACATTTTGCCATATATTTCATGTGATAGCAGTCTCAGATGATGACCCAGCACATGCTGTTTGTTTTAAGAACACTTTC
>NW_027060350.1:0-1248 GCF_011386835.1 Chrysemys picta bellii | reverse complement strand
GTCTGCCTTGTCAGCAAACTCCACAGGGCCCAAACAGCCTAAACTCGCCTAGCCGGTAACTCAATGAACTCCAGCCCCCGAGCTCTGTGGAGACGTCTCTCTATCACTGCACAGGACAGGAGCGACATGAGAACTCAGCTCTCTGCCACACCCTGCTGCTCAGGCCCCCGCCACACACAGCAGCTGCCGGCAGAGAAAAGCTCATTGGGGCTTGTGACGGTGCGGGACTCACCCCTGTGGCGCCTCCTGCTGGCTGGCGCAGGGAATTAGCTTTCCAGCCCTCAGAGCACCCTCTGCAGGCTGGTGTCCTGCTGCTGCTGTGTTCCTCCCAGCACCCCGGTGCCCTTTGCCCTAGGGTGCTGCCCCTCCCGGCAATACCCCACAGATCTGGGTCTCCCCTCCCCGGGGAACCCCCACCCTCTATCCCCACCTTGCCTCAGCTTATGATCACCCTGCTACAGGGCTCCTGCTGCCTCGTTAGGGGCCAGCTGGTCTCCCCCAGCAGAGAGTTTCAGAGGCACAAGTGGCACAGAGGCGCCCAACTCCCATTGCCCAGCGTGTGCCTCTGAAAATCCCGCCCCCCCCCCATGGACCGTGGCATGAGTCTCAGCTGGAGGAAGGGCATGCAGGACTCAGACAGGGACCCAGAGGCTGCTCTTGGGGCTGAGCCCCTCCAGTGCCAGGCGACATCCAGGCCGGGGCAGGTGCTCAGCACCTTTGACAGTCCGGGTGTAGCCAGTGGGTGGCAGATTCTTTGCCTGACTCTGTTCCACCCATTGTTCCACCCCCAGACCGAGTCACCGCAGGCTCAGGCCCAAAAGAGGGACACAGCGCGGGGACACAGACAGCAGGAGGGGCAGGGGGCTCTGAATGAGGCCTGGGGCCTTTCCTGAGCACAAATTGCCCCCGGGCCTGATTCTCGGTTACACTTAGGCCTGGTCTGCGCACGGCATCTGTGCTGGTGTCACTGTGACGGGTCGGGGGTTGGGTTTTCCGGATATATTGATACCAATCCAGCCCCGGTGTGAACACAGTTATACTGGGGGAAAGGTGCCTTAGACAGGGACAGCCTATTTCCCTCCCCTATGGGAATGGCTATCCCTGTATAAAGCCCCTTGTGTGGAAAGGCTCAGTCCATGTCCTCTGGGAGTCCCTGTAATTTGCACTCACTTCCCGCTGCCAAGGGGCTTTAGTGTCCCTGGGAATCAGGCTGCTGTGCTCCCGGATGCAGGGGCACGTCCTGCTCCA
>NW_027060349.1:0-1249 GCF_011386835.1 Chrysemys picta bellii | reverse complement strand
GATTTGTTTATATACAATTTCGATGGATAATATCGCTCCGTATTTTTATTTGTATCCATTTACACGTTCACAGTTGTGCCAAATTATGTGTTTGACACATTCCCCCCCCCCGCCCCATTTTTATCTATTTTAAATATTCGCGGTAGCAGGAAATTCGGGGGAGGGGAGAGGCAATAATCCTTGCAAGACGAGTGCTATAGTTTATGTTGGAGGCTCGCACGGACGGAGAACGCAGCCTGCCGGCGTAGGTGGGTTTTCTGGGTTATAAACGCTGTCGCTGTGTGAATCCCGCCGCGTCCAGTGACTGTGAATGAACAGTGCCGCACCTCCCGGTGTTGAGCACCAGTGGGTGGCACGAGGGGTCTCATGCACGCACAGCTGCACTGGGCTGGATTGTTGAGTGATCAGGGCCCAGCGGGGAGGGGATGAAATCTGCTGTGTGCAGGGCGACCAGACAGCAAGTGTGAAAAATCAGGACAGGGGGTGGGGGGGTAATAGCCTATATAAGAAAAAGCCCCCAAAATCGGGACATCTGGTCACCCTAGCTGTGTGCAGCGAACAGAGCTGGGCTTGGCCTTGCTGGAGGAGGAGATGAGCCGTGTGGGTCCCTGCCGGGGTGAGCTGCCCGGTGGCACAAGGTTAAACACGCCGGCAGCTGGTAAATGAGCGGCTGGCTGGGCTCAGACAGGGCAGGGGGCGGAGGTTGTGGGGATTTGCTCTAGGAGGGGCACAGGGACAAACACAGCCGAGGTGGGTGTGCGCAATCACACACACACACACAGAGCAGGGCTCCTTCCGTCCAGCAGGGGGCAGCAACGACACACACACACACACACACACACACACACACACACACACACACAGAGCAGGGCTCCTTCCGTCCAGCAGGGGGCAGCAACGACACACACACACACACACACACACACACACAGGAAACGAAAGTGAAACTCTCCAGCCGGCGGGTCGCCCCCAGCGTGGGACAAGGACGGATCTGTCCCCACTCGGGAGGTAACCCCGGGACGGGGGGCAGAGGCGGGCAGACAGTCGGGGGAGGAAGCAGGGACGGGGCGGACGGGAAGCTGCCGGAGGGGGCGAGGGAAGGAGCCGGGGCCGGTGGGGCAGCCGGAGAGCCGCGGGTGTGGACTCGGGGGGCAGAGGGAGAAGAATGGGGGGAAGCAGGGGGCAAAAGGGTCGGAATGGGGGACAGAGGGAGGGGGAGCCGGGGGTAGACTCGGGGGGCAGACAAAGG
>NW_027060348.1:0-1249 GCF_011386835.1 Chrysemys picta bellii | reverse complement strand
TGGGATCCCCCCGGTCCAACTGGCCGCCGTGGTCAGGACTCTAAGTCTGGGGCTGGGGTTTGCTTGGGCCGGTGCCAAGAGGCCAAGGCGGGGGGGCGCTAGCGACAGCTTGTGGGGGCAGCTGCTTCCAGGGTGCAAAGGGCTCCGGGTGCTCTGCTCACGCCTACTGCTGCGCACCCCGGGCTGGGGCCGGGCTGCCCTCTGCTGGACACAGCAGCCATTGCCTTCAGCCACCAGGAGAGCACCCTTGGGCAGCTCCGTTTTCTGCTGCCCGCAGGTCTGGGCAGAGGGTCTTTGCTCCCAGGGTCTCCGAAGCTTGTCCCTAGTGGGGATGTAGAGAGCAGGGTCTGGGCGAACACCACCCCCTGCACAGCCCCAGTCACTCCGCCAGGGGCCCCGGCCCCGGAGCGGTACCTGTCCTCGGCCACATCCCCGGAGCAGGCAAAGCCTGTGACCCTGACGGATCTGGGCCTCCTGGCCTGCTGGGAACCCTAGGACAAAAACTGCCTCTGGAAAGCAGAGCAACCCCAGAGGAGCCCGCTGCCCCCCTCGCGAGGGCAGAAGACAAAGCCCATGTGCCGGGCCCGAGACAGGCCGGCGCGTGCCCGCTCTGGGTGCGGGGCTGACAAACTGGAAAAAGAAACCAGGGGACATCACGGGCCATTGGATCAGGAGCCACTTTGTCCCCAGGGCGACAGGGGAGACGCTGAAACAAGAGGACCCTTCCTCCCACCCCGGGACCGGGACTGACAGGGAGTGGTGCCTCGTGCTCTAGCGTGGGGGGCAGCAGCAGCTTCCCCGTCCAGGGCAGCCCAAGCCGCACACTCAGCCCAGGGCCCTGGGGGAGGTCAGGCTGGGGGCGCTTGGAGTTGTGGGGGCCCCACTTCAGGCACTGGGACCCTGGTTTCCAGCTGACGTTCCTGGGAAGGTGCGTGTTCTCGGCCTGTTAAAATCAGGCTCTGGGTGTCTCCCGGTCGGCCCCCAAACTGGAGTCACTCTCAATTAGAGGCCGCATTGTATAAATCCCACAGTCAGCGCCCTGGCAAAGGGAGGGGGGCAGCACCCTGCAGAGCCCCAATCCTGCAAACACCTGGGCACGGCCGCCCTCTCCCCAGCCAGAGGGGTGTTCACATCCCCTGGGGGTCTCCTCTCCACCTCCCGCTGCTGCGCTGCATGGCACTGCCCCCCTGGGCCCCAGCCCCCTCGCCCCTCCTCCGGCCCATGCCCGGGGGGCCCTAGATGGGCTTCA
>NW_027060347.1:0-1249 GCF_011386835.1 Chrysemys picta bellii | reverse complement strand
AAAGTGTGCAGCTGTGTGGGGCACCAGCTCTTCCCCAGCCCCCGCCCCTGCTCCGCCCCCACTCCCTTGAGGACTCCAGAAGAGGTTGGGCCTGCCCTCACCCATAAGTAGAGCGACCCGGCCTCCTGCCTGCTCCGCTCCCCGACTCCCAGCCGCATCTGAGCTACATCCTGTCAAACTAAGCTAATATCAAAGTATGTGACCAAACAGCCTTCACCAGGAGAGAAACCCCACAATTCAGGAGGGGCAATAAAACACTTGCACATTAAAAAATTGAAATCTCAGAAAATCTTTGAAGACTCAAAATCAGGGAAATAAATTTACCCATTTTCTTATGAAGTAGCTAAACCTGCTTCACTATTCATCTCATTATTTGGCTGTATTAGTTACAAAAGTTTTAGCATCACTATACTAAAAGAAAGAGAGAGGGGGAGGAAAAAAAATAACCCAAACGACACATCTACAAATGATCTGAACTAGCCTAGAAAAAGCCCAGAAGCAATTTTCTCAATAGCTGGAACCAGGGCTATAAGATTGGAGAGGTCACTCTGTGCTTTGAGGTTCAGTGGGAATTCCCTGCCCCTCCACGTCTGACACTTTCTTTTCCAACCCTCAGGAGACAGATTTGGGATCATAGAAGATCAGGGTTGGAAGGGACCTCAGGCGGTGTCTAGTCCAAGCCCCTGCTCAAAGCAGGACCAACCCCAACTAAATGATCTCAGCCAGGGCTTTGTTAAGCCTGACCTTAAAATCCTCTAAGGAAGGAGATTCCACCACCTCCCTAGGGAACCCATTCCAGTGCTTCACCACCTTCCTAGTGAAATAGTGTTTCCTAATATCCAACCCAGATCCTCCCCACTGCAACTTGAGATCATTGCTTCTTGTTCTGTCATCTGCCACCACTGAGAACAGCCGAGCTCCATCCTCTTTGGAACCCCCCTTCAGGTAGTTGAAGGCTGCTAGCCAATCCCCCACCCCACCCGGCTTCTCTTCTGCAGACTAAATAAGCCCAGTTCCCTCAGCCTCTCCTCATAGGTCATGTGCTCCAGTCCCCCCACCCGCCAAACATTTTTGTTTCCTTCCCCTGGATTCTCCAATTTGTCCATATCCATTCTGTAGTGTGGGGCCCAAAACTGGACGCAATACTCCAAGTGTGGCCTCACCAGTGCCGAATAGAGGAGAATAATCACTCCCTGAATCTGCTGGCAGTGTGCCTACTAATGGAGCCCAATAGGCCATTGGCCTTCTT
>NW_027060346.1:0-1250 GCF_011386835.1 Chrysemys picta bellii | reverse complement strand
GCACAAGATGGAGTCCAGTGTCACATGATCTATCCCGCTGCCCTCACGTGCTTCCGTGAGTCTCTGCAGCCATTACCCAGACACCGGCTGCAGCGTCCACAGGACGGCCCCCCAGGTGCGGAGAAGCTTCTTCTATTGTGTTTCTGAATGCCCCCCCGCTCCCCGCCCGCTCGAATGGTTCATCCACAAGGTGCTGACCCGGCTGGGTGTGACCCTGGAGCAAACCCCTCGGAGATATTGGCACATCGTCAGTATCCGTAACTTTAGATAGAAAAACGAGACATGCTCACAACCAGGCTAATCATACTCAGCAAACCCAAACTTTTCCATTGAGCCCCTACATGACATGCTCCGTGTAGAACAGACCGGAGTCCTATCGCCCTGGTAGCTACAGGGTGCCAGGGTGTTGCTTTGGGGCACAGAATGTCACCGCTGTGCTCCTGCCCTGTGCTCCTGGCTGGGCTGCAGAGGGCCATGAGGAGCCGGGGCAATGGGCCCACACTGCCCCCCTGCTGGGAGTGCAGGGCTGGGGGCGGCACAAGCGCTGCACAGGGCCCGCGCCACCCATCCGTCCCTGACGCCGGGGTCTGTCGGTGCCTTGCAGAGACCTGCTCCCGCCTGGGCAAGGACCTGCTGGTGGCCGGCGGGAACGTGGTGGATGCCGGGATCGCAGCTGCGCTCTGCCTGGGGCTGGTCCACCCGCATGCCGGGGGGCTGGGTGAGTGCGGGGCCAGGGCGAAGGGGTGGAGCTGCCCCCGGCCTGGGCAACTAGGGTCCCTGCTCCCCGCATGGGTCCCCCCTCACCCCACCGTAGCCAGAGCTGCGGGATGTGTCATCAGACCAGGGAGTGCGGGGCTGGGCGTGGCCTGGGCGAGCTCTCAGAGCGGGACCCTGGCAGGGGCTGAGGGGCTGCAGTGTGGGGGTGTCTCGGGGGCGCTGGCGGGGGTACAGTGGGGGGGGGTATTGGGGGCACTGGCGGGGGTACAGTGGGGAGGAGTGTCGGGGTGCTGGTGGGGGAGTACAGTAGGGGGGTGTATTGAGGGGTGCTGGCGGGGCTGCAATGGGGGGTGTCTCAGGGGGTGTCTCAGGTGTGCAGTGGGAGGTGTCTTGGAGTGCTGGCGGGGGGTACAGTAAGGGGGTGTATCGAGGGGTGCTGGTGGGGGGTGCAATGGGGGGGTATCTCAGGGGTGCTGACGGGAGCAGTGGGGGGTGTCTCAGGGGGTGCTGGCGGGGGTACAGTAGGAGGGTGT
>NW_027060345.1:0-1252 GCF_011386835.1 Chrysemys picta bellii | reverse complement strand
TTGGAGGATAGGCTGGCAAGGTATATAATCCTGTACAAGCCTACTCCAGCTAAAAGGAATTCAGCAGCAATCTGGCTTTTGTGGGACGCATGCAGGGATTTATACTCCCGCTTGGCATCCTGCCAGGAGGAGAATGCCTCCCTGCATGAAAAACTCACTCATATGGAAAAAGAGGCAGAAAGATGGAAAGTGGTGGCGACAGGGGTGCAAAGCCAGTTAGACCCTCTCCGGGAGGCAATCAGGGAGGGCAAACAAAGAGAAAAGAAGTTAGAGGAACAGGTCGGGGAAAAGGAAAAAATAGAAAAAGAGAATCAAGTATTGCAAGGCATGGTAAAGAGGTTAACCATAGAACAAAGTAAAGCTCTCCCCGCTAATCACAGCCGATGCGAGTCCCTTATCCAGCACCTTAAACAAAGGCTGGGATTCGCAAACCGCTAGATAGCAGCGGTGACGGCAGGAGAGTGGGACTTTGATCCCCAGAGTGATGTCCCTGACTGGGAAGATGCCCCGAGGGAATCTAGCGAGGTGTGGGAAAAAGAGCTACGGAGCAGCAATCCTGAGCCCCAGGGGCCGATTGCAGCCATTAACAGAATTACTGTAACAAGAACAGACACAGCTGCAGGGACTAGCACAGCTACTACAACCGTCCCCGTATCAGCAGCTGATCTCCAAGCAATGGCAAAAATGCTTGGACCCCTTAACCGGGAAAATTTTTCAAAATGGACTCTGCGTGCGCTGCAATTGGCAGGCAGAGAAGATTTAACAGTCCCTGAGCTTAAACGCCTCATGACCGCCTGTGCAGTGCCCGAATTACAGGGAGTCATTGATCGGGTGATAAGAGAGAACAGGGAGAACAATACCTTCCTACCCCTGTTTGCAAGCCTAGGGGAACAAATGGGTCGCCGACATCTAATGATACAGGCGGCTAGCATGATGCAGGAACCTAATGAAGACCCCGAAGGGTACCTATCCCGCTGGGGACTTATGCAGGTCATGGCAGGCATCACCCGTCCTGAAGATGCCCAAGGAGCCCCTGCAAATAACCCTGACACTGTAGCATACGGCACAGACGCCCTGAGGGACTGTGCTGCGACTCTTCTCCCTTACTATGCTAATAAGCTCAGCGTCTGGGCACTTAACCAGCCCGCGAGCATGACTGAGCTCCGGGATCTGATCAAACAGATCACCACTCATTCTGGCCCCGCACTCCAAATAAAAAAAGAAAGGGCTCCCTTTGTGGCCGCACTTGAGC
>NW_027060344.1:0-1253 GCF_011386835.1 Chrysemys picta bellii | reverse complement strand
GGCAATAGTGGGGGCTGTGGATGGGCGCTGGGGGTGGGGGGTCTTACGGTGTGTGTGTCCTGAGGCTGAGGGGCAATGGGGGGCAGGTGGGAGATGGGGAATAAACAGAGGGATTCGGGGCTTCTGGCAGTTTTGGGGTGTCGAGTTGTGGCTAGGCCAATCTGGGTTGAAGTGGGGACAGGTTGCTTTAGGACCCGCTCAGGGGGCATGGGAATGGGCAGGAGCAGGAGGGATGCAGGGGATAAGAGAGAGTAGAAGATTTTGGATGAGGAGGATGGGGGTGCAGATGCCCCAGGGGAGGAAATGAGAGGGATTAGGGGGCTTTATCTAGGTGAGTGGAGGAGGGTGAGTGCTGCGGGGGTAGGAGCAAGAGCTGAAGTGTTTTCAGAGGAGGAAACTAAGGCACATAAGCCAAGGAGGGAACGCAAAGTTGATGGGGGGATGGCTAAGGGTGCCCCACTGTAACCTACTGTCCCCACTCATGGGAGGGGTCACCCATCCCCCTCGCTGTGAGGTTGGCTGCTCCCACTGGCAGCACAGCTCAGGGATGCTCCCTCTGTGGCTCGCTGTTGCACATATAGAGGGCACGTCTCATAGCAGCTTGTGCTTCTCACCACCCCCTGGCAGCTAGAAGTTTCTGGCGCCTCACTCCATGGTGGGAGAAAGCACAAGACACTCCCATCGCCCCTGCCACCTCCGTACCTTTTTCTTCTCTATCCAACCCTCTGCTTAGTGCCTTGCCCCTGATGTGACATCTCAACATAGAGATGGGGCAAAAGGGTACCTGCCAAAATCCTGGGATAGCTCCCCTCCAGCACGGTACATGTGGTTAAGAGTGAAGGGAAAAGGGAGTACCCTGCCCCCTCATCCCACATGTTGAGTAATTTATGATGTAAAAAAACCTGCTGTGACGGTACAAACGGAGAAACAGATCTTTCTATACATTATTACAGAGATTAAGTGGCACTGTTATGCAAAGGTGCGTTGGAGTCAGAGATGCTAGAATGCATAGTCCACCACCACACATTTTTATTTAAAAAAACACTACCAACCTATAGAGTAAGCTGCCAGTGTGATAAGCATGACTGAGATACTAAAGAACTCAGAGTTATATGTAGTTAAAATTGTCTATATTATTCCGGGGTGTGATGGTTCAGCCTCAACCGTGCTTGTTTCTCCATCTGTAGAGGGTTAAGGATTACATTCTCCTGCTCCTACCAGCCAGAATCTTGTGTCTGAAGCAGATTTCAAGG
>NW_027060343.1:0-1255 GCF_011386835.1 Chrysemys picta bellii | reverse complement strand
AGGGGGCCACAGGTCTCTGACACAAGGCACTGCATCTCTAGCAAACCAAGTTTGCTATTCTCTAAGGGGCCACAGGTCTCTGACACAAGGCACTGCATCTCTAGCAAACCAAGTTTGCTACTCTCTAAGGGGCCACAGGTCTGTGACACAAGGCACTGCATCTCTAGCAAACCAAGTTTGCTAGTCTCTAAGGGGCCACAGGTCTCTGACACAAGGCACTGCATCTCTAGCAAACCAAGTTTGCTAGTCTCTAAGGGGCCACAGGTCTCTGACACAAGGCACTGCATCTCTAGCAAACCAAGTTTGCTAGTCTCTAAGGGGCCACAGGTCTGTGACACAAGGCACTGCATCTCTAGCAAACCAGGTTTGCTAGTCTCTAAGGGGCCACAGGTCTCTGACACAAGGCACTGCATCGCTAGCAAACCAGGTTTGCTAGTCTCTAAGGGGCCACAGGCCTGTGACACAAGGCACTGCATCGCTAGCAAACCAGGTTTGCTAGTCTCTAAGGGGCCACAGGTCTCTGACACAAGGCACTGCATCTCTAGCAAACCAAGTTTGCTAGTCTCTAAGGGGCCACAGGTCTCTGACACAAGGCACTGCATCGCTAGCAAACCAAGTTTGCTAGTCTCTAAGGGGCCACAGGCCTGACACCAGGCACTGCATCTCTAGCAAACCAGGTTTGCTAGTCTCTAAGGGGCCACAGGCCTGACACCAGGCACTGCATCTCTAGCAAACCAAGTTTGCTAGTCTCTAAGGGGCCACAGGCCTGACACCAGGCACTGCATCTCTAGCAAACCAAGTTTGCTAGTCTCTAAGGGGCCACAGGACTCTGACACAAGGCACTGCATCTCTAGCAAACCAAGTTTGCTAGTCTCTAAGGGGCCACAGGTCTCTGACACAAGGCACTGCATCGCTAGCAAACCAAGTTTGCTAGTCTCTAAGGGGCCACAGGTCTCTGACACAAGGCACTGCATCGCTAGCAAACCAAGTTTGCTAGTCTCTAAGGGGCCACAGGTCTCTGACACAAGGCACTGCATCTCTAGCAAACCAAGTTTGCTAGTCTCTAAGGGGCCACAGGTCTCTGACACAAGGCACTGCATCTCTAGCAAACCAAGTTTGCTAGTCTCTAAGGGGCCACAGGTCTCTGACACCAGGCACTGCATCTCTAGCAAACCAGGTTTGCTAGTCTCTAAGGGGCCACAGGCCTGTGACACAAGGCACTGCATCTCTAGCAAACCAAGTTTGCTAGTCTCTA
>NW_027060342.1:0-1255 GCF_011386835.1 Chrysemys picta bellii | reverse complement strand
GCTTCTGGGTTAGTAGAAAGATCAAACCGCACTTTAAAAACTGCACTAAGGAAGGTAATTGATTCATCAGGAAAGAATTGGGACAGACATCTACCTCTCATCCTGATGGCAATCAGATCCACAGTGAGCGTCCATGGATTCACTCCGTATGAAGCACTTTTCGGAAGACCTATGGTAACGCCTGAGCAATGGTGGATGCCAGGAGGGGTACCACCGGACGAGTATAAACCTAGAATGGTGACGGACAATTACATAAAATCAGTGTTAAATACCATATCAGAAGTGCAAAGGGCAGTGGCGGTTAATTTAAAAGGAAATATTCATAAGATGGATCAAAGACTGAACAACAATTTAAAACATTTAGAGTGGAACATAGGGGATCAAGTTCTCTTTAAGTATTTTTCTGAAAAGAACCATCCATTAAGTCCAAGATGGGTTGGACCAGTAACTATCGTCAATAAAGCCAGTCCAACAACTTATCAACTAGAATTGAAGACCGGAAAACGTAAAGTACAAAAGTGGTTCCATAGCTCACAATTAAAATTATGGAAAGGAAACATCTGTACTAATCCATCTAGAACAGAAAGTAATAGAACAAGTGATGAAAAACCACCATAAGGATCAACTAATTGTCTTGTTTTCATCCACAGGATGCCAAACAAAGAAAATATGAAGACTACTGAAAAATTTCTGATGTACATAGTTATAACTTGGTTAAGTTTATGGACCTGTAGAAGTTTAATAATTAAGAAAAATGAATACTGGATATGTAAGACACACAGAAAAATATCTTTCATGTATGACCAAGGGAAGGAATTGGAAACACAAAAGGAAAATGAGGAATATGTCAATGAAAGAACCAACACTCAAATGGGAGGAATGGCACCACCTGAAGCTCCTACAAAGCCATTTCCAGAGGATATTTACAGACGCCGGAGGAAACGGGATTTACCACCAACTTTCAATGTAACTCTGAAAGGAAGTAAATTCTTTCCTGTCAAGATGAACGAATATTTAGAATGTCAGGTTAACCCACAAATAATATATCGATGGAGGGATAAAATCCTACCAAATACAAGAAGACGTCAAACACCAAGAAAACAACAAGAAAGCTCTACAAAAAGTAGTACAACAACGGTACCTCGAGCGACTACTAAAAAACCAGTTAATGTTTTCAGAATTGGCTATCACGGAAGAGGGAAAAGAGAGGCAAACGATCATAAAAATTGGGAATGGGTAACCCTTAGAGCTTATA
>NW_027060341.1:0-1255 GCF_011386835.1 Chrysemys picta bellii | reverse complement strand
GGAACCTCCAGGCTAGGAATATCAGGTGGAAGGCTCAGGAGTTTAGTTCCCATTTGTAATTTAGAGAGAAATGTCTGCTGAGGTCATCTGCCAGGGTGTTCTGAACACCTGGGAGGAATGAAGCTGAGATGACTATCTGGTTGGCTATGCGTCGCTTCAGCAAAGAGAGATGGGGAACGTGCTACTCCCTGATGGATGATGTAATGCATGCATGCCACGTTGTCTGTCATTATCTTTATTGACTTGGACCTGATCAGCGTAAGCAAGCATTTTTGATGGCTCTTAGTTCCAGAACATTGATGGGAAGAAGCTGCTCCTGTACTGACCATTTGCCCTGAACCTTATGAGGTCCCAGATGTGCCCCCAACCCAGACGTGAAGCGTCCAACTTTATGACTGCGGTAGGGGGATTCTGGAAGAACGGAACACATTGCACATGTTTTGGTTGGGTCTTCTCTTGGGAAGCAGGACAGCTGCAGCCAAGATGCTCAACCCTGACCACTGCAGTGGATATCAATCAAGCGACCATATTTGCAGCATCCAATGAGGCCTGGACCAGTGTTCTTGCCAGAAGCTAATCCTCTTGTATAACCGCTTTAAATCAGTCATGATGTTCCACTAGCAGGTGCTCAATAAAGGAATTAAATTTGTTGTCGTTTACATAATCGTGTTTGGCCAGAAGTGCCTGATGGTTTGCTATTCTCAACTAAAGTGTGGCTGAAAAGTAAGATTTGCGGACCAAAAAGATTGAACCTCTTTTGGTCTTTGCTATGCTGTCTATCCTGCTCATTAACAACCTCCAACACCAAGGATTTCAGAGCTGTGTGAGAAAATAGAAACTTCTACTTCCCTGGCAGGGATGTAATACTTTTTATCCGCCCTCTTGTATGTAGGTGATGCAGTAGCTGGGGTTTGCCCAAACAGTTTTAGCAGGCTCCATGAGAGCTTCATTGACCAGGAATGGCAATCTTCATTGATGCTGAAGTATGTAATATGTCTAGGAGTTTATGGTGGGACTTCTGAAACTTCTCTAAGGGAATCTGAATTGCATCAACAATTCATCTCCTCAGTTCCTGAAACTGTCTGAAGTCATCCGCCATAGAAGGTAGTGGAGGCATCACAGCGTTATCAGGTGATGAGGAAGAAATATTAATAAGAGGTGTCACCTCCTTATCTGCCCTGACCTCTTGCTCCTCCACGGTCTCTTTCTCTCGGATAGATGGTGGTAGAGGAGGTGTAGGTGAGTGGGCCCTTCT
>NW_027060340.1:0-1255 GCF_011386835.1 Chrysemys picta bellii | reverse complement strand
GGGTTGCTGGTCCTTTAAGTGGAGTCTGGGCCCAGGCTACGTATGGGAAGATAATTTAAAAGCAAAGAGCCCATGTAGGGCAGATGATTGTCTGTCAGGCACCTGGCCCTCATCAAAGGCCATCAGGACTCAGTGGCAAGGAGGAGCTCTTGGGACAGGCCCGTTCTGTTGCTGCAGGACGAGACCTATAGCCTGTTTAACTCTCTAAGCTGTCAGGTAAACTGATGGAGTAGAAAGGGTCCAGCTTTAGCCCCCAGCTCAGCCAATCAGCATTGAGACTCTGCGGGGCGGGAGGCTGAGGGGTCTCACCACATGGCCCAAAGGATGGCCCAGCTCACCAGTGGGGATCACTGTCAGAGCACTCTTCCTGTCCCATGGCTTTGTGAGGGCCTCCCACAATGAGGGCTGGACAGCAGCCCCCTCCTCGCCTGTGGAGGGAGAGAAGAAGGGAAAAGGGAAAACAAAAGAGACACAAACCCCAATGTCCCCAGTGACTCTAAGGGACAAAGTCCTCAGTGGGGGGAAAATTCTCCCACCTTAACCTAGTGTTTTCCATGCCTAGAATTTGGCCGGCACCAGATGGCTCAGGCTGAACAGGTTCCAAACGGCTCGGAGGCTCTGACCTTCTCCACAGGGACGGCTGTTTTCCAGCTAAATCAGTAGTGGGAAAGGGGGAAACTCCGAAGAGGCTCCTCCTCGCGCTCACGTACCTGAACCTGAATTCTCCCTCAGGCCTCAAGGGGAGACCTCGGGAAGGAGACTGGCTGCAGCAAACCAAGGGGGGTCTCTGAGATTGCCCCTGCCCTGCAGCCTGTCCTGCCTGCCCGTTGCCATGGACTCTCTGTGAGGTCACCGCCTCCCAACCTCTTTTCACCAAGCAGCCGAGGTGCTGCAAAAGGCCCTTGTGATGTCACTGCCACACCCACCCCTGCCCTGTGGGGCTAATGTCCTGCTCCTGGCCAGCCTCTTTCCATGTTTGAGCTGCTCCCCTGTATCGCCCTCCCCCGCCACACACACACACACACACACACTCACTCTTAGCTCTGGGGATCAATCAGGCTACTCATGAAAACATCAGAGGCTGCTCAATGTGCCACACTCCGGTTTTCAGAGATTTCTAGACTTTAAGGCCAGAAGAGACCATTAGATCATATAATCTGACCCCTCCCCTCCCCGCCTCTTGTATAGCATCTTGTATAGCACAGTGGCTAGATATCACAGACCTCTTGTATAGCACAGTGGCTAGTTTTGGACC
>NW_027060339.1:0-1255 GCF_011386835.1 Chrysemys picta bellii | reverse complement strand
CCGGCAGAGCAGAGCGAGCGGCTGGGAGGGCTGCAGGAAAGTCCCGGGCTGGACTCCGGAGCAGCTGTAGAGGAGCCGGATCCGCCCTGCATTCTGAGCCAGGGGCAGCTCTCCCCTGCAGCCCGGTCCGGCAGCACTGTGCAGGGCCAGGGACCGGGGTTTTGTTGTGCTGGGGAGCGCAGCCACGTGTCCCTGTTCTGAGCAGCAGGGTAAGGGGGCCAGGGGGCAGGAGAAGGGGCAGGGAGGTTCTGGAGGGGGCAGTCAAGAAACGGGGGGGGGGCTTTTTGGGGGGCGTGGAGAAAGTTTTGGGCAGTCAGGGTACAGGTAGGGGGTAGGGTCCTGGGGGGCAGTTGGGGGGTCTTAGGAGGGGGCAGTTAGGGGACAAGGAACAGGGAGTCTTAGGTAGGGGGTGGGGTTCTGGAGGGCAGTTAGGAGCAGGGGTCCCAGGAGGGGCAGTCAGGGGACAAGGAGGGGGGGGGGGCTGGGAGTTCTGGGGGGGGAGCTGTCAGGGGGCAGGAGTGGGGAGAGGGATCGGAGCAGTCAGGGGACAGGGAGCAGAGGGGTTTAGATGGGTTGCGAGTTCTGGGGGGGGGCTGTCAGGGGGCAGGAGTGGAGAGAGGGATCGGAGCAGTCAGGGGACAGGGAGCAGAGGGGTTTAGATGGGTTGGGAGTTCTGGGGGGGGCTGTCAGGGGGCAGGAGTAGGGAGAGGGATCGGAGCAGTCGGGACAGGGAGCAGAGGGGTTTAGATGGGTTGGGAGTTCTGGGGGGGGGGCTGTCAGGGGGTGGGGAGTGGTTGGATGGGGCGTGGGAGTCCCAGGGGTCTGTCTGGGGGTGGGGGTGTGGATAAGGGTTGGGGCAGTCAGGGGACAAGAGGCAGGGAGGCTTAGATAGGGAGTGGAGTCCTGGGGGGCAGTTAGGGGCAGGGGTCCCAGGAGGGGGCAGTCAGGGGACAAGGAGCGGGGGGGGGGGCTGGGAGTTCTGGGGGGGAGCTGTCAGGGGGGCAGGAGTGGGGAGAGGGATTGGAGCAGTCAGGGGACAGGGAGCAGAGGGGTTTAGATGGGTTGGGAGTTCTGGGGGGGGGCTGTCAGGGGGTGGGGAGTGGTTGGATGGGGCGTGGGAGTCCCAGGGGTCTGTCTGGGGGTGGGGGTGTGGATAAGGGTTGGGGCAGTCAGGGGACAAGAGGCAGGGAGACTTAGATAGGGAGTGGAGTCCTGGGGGGCAGTTAGGGGCAGGGGTCCCAGGAGGGGGGCAGTC
>NW_027060338.1:0-1257 GCF_011386835.1 Chrysemys picta bellii | reverse complement strand
CATCCTGCATGGCAGTGAAATATGAACGGGTGGCAGCAGTTGCTCATTAAAGCCCATTAATAATTAGAGCAGAGTCCAAGCAGAGGGTCATGGCAGCGGAATTTAAGAGTGAGGCTTCACGAAGACAAACGGGGATGACCTAGACAAGGCTAATATAACTCAGTGAGGCCCCTGTTGTTTGCGCGCAGGGGTGCCCGGAGAGCGAGCCACCAAGCCAAAAGGAAGCCAGCAGCACTGAGAACAAATAGAGACCAGGGACCAAGAGCTCAGGAGGCAGATGGCCACCGGGCAGGCTGGGGAGACGGCCTGGCCAGGTGTGACGACCCCTCTGGGTCGTTCTGCCTCAGCAGCTCAATGAAACAGCTGAATGCTGGCTCTCCGCTAGCACAGCCCTCCTGCTATTATTACTTACTCCGTGGATTGCCGTAGTGCCTAGAGGTCTCCTACAGAACTAGGGTCCCACTGTCTAGACAGACAGGGACAGTCCCTACCTCTAAGCGCTAACTATCTAAACCAGAGGTGGGCAAACTGTGGCCCACGGGACCGTCCTGCTTGGCCCTTGAGCTCCCGACCAGGGAGACTAGCCCCTCTCCTGTTATCCTCCCTCCCTGGCAGCCTCAGCTCGCCATGCCACCAGCACTCTGGGTGGCAGGGCTGCGAGCTCCTGGCGGGCAGTGCGGCTGCGAGAGCCACCGACCTGCCCCGGTGCTCTAGACTGCATGGTGGCGTGCCTGCCTCTGGCTGGGCAGTGTGGCTGCCAGTCCTGGTGCTCTGACCGGCATGGTAAGGGGGTGGGGAGCGGGTAGGTTGGATAAGGGGCAAAGGGTCCCGGGGGGCAGTCAGGGGACAGGGGGCGGTTGGATGGGGCGGAGGTTCTGGGGGCTGGTGGTTAGGGGACGGGGAACAGGGGGGTTGGATAGGTGTGGGAGTCCTGGGGGGGGGCTTGTCGGGGCGGGGGTGTGCATAGGGATCAGGGCAATCAAGGGACAGGGAGCAGGGGAGGTTGGATAGGGGGTGAGGTCCTGGGAGTGCGGTTAGGGCAGGGGGTCCCAGGATGGGGTGGTCAGGGGACAAGGAGTGGGGGGGTTGGATAGAGGGTGGGGTCCTGGGCGGGGCAGTTATGGGCGGTGGGTCCCGGGAGGGGATGGTCAGGGGACAAAGAGCAGGGGGGGTTGGATGGGTGGGAAGTTCTGAGGGGGGCAGTCAGGGGGCGGGAAGTGGGAGGAGGCGGATAGGCGGCAGGGGGCAGGTTGTTTG
>NW_027060337.1:0-1257 GCF_011386835.1 Chrysemys picta bellii | reverse complement strand
CAGCCTTGCCAGAAACTTGCATGGCTGAGACTCGTGATGTCCCACCAAGCCAGGTCCGCCCGATGCTTGGCCTGCTTTTTCCAGTCCCACCCCTCATGCCACAAGGGAGCTATTAAGCAAGAAACGTGTCAAGCTGCTTTGGTGTTAGCAATGGGGCAGGAGAAAATGGGCCAGGCATCAAGAGGGACTTGGCTTGGTGGGACATCACGGCTTGGTGGGACACCAAGGGGCTCAGTTCTGTCTGTACACTCTGCTGATGGTGGCTCTCAGCCCCTCCTTAACTGTGGTGTATGCAGAGTCCCCAGATGACTCTATTACTGCTTGCACCAGCCCCTGTGCCTGAATCCACCCTGCTGCTGCTGAGAGTAGGCAAGCAGCCTCTGTCTGCATCACCATACAAGGAAGTGTCTTCTCCATGGGCAAGTCCAGTCCCACGCAGGGGAGACACCCTGTGTATAGAACAGGGGGCAGGAGAGAGCTCCTCTTGCATCTAAACCTCTTCCAAAGGCTAGAGTCGGGAATCAGTTTGGCTGAGTCTCATCTCGCCCATGTCAAATCCTTCTCCACTCCCCAGAATGGATGAAATATGTCTGAGGGCTGGAATAGGACCAGGGGCCGTATGTGTTAGGAATTAGTAGCATTGGCATTGCCTTGCTCTAACCATTAGACCACCTTGCCTTCTAATGCATCCCCATTGTTTCTCTTTTCTTTGAATGACTGGATGCTCTCGCCATCGTAACCAGCAGAGTCAGTGGATCCGGGTCCCTGTCATGTTAAACTGTATTGCCTGGCCCCGTCACCTGTCCTCGTTTATACTTCGATGCAGGGACGATTTCTGATGGTACAGGGCTCTGCAATCGTGCAGACTGAGGCAGAATGAGATCCAAGGGCTGGAAGTTGCAGATAGAGAAATTCAGCCTGAAAATAAGGTGCAAATTGTTAACAGTGAGAGTAATTAACCCTTGGAGCAACTTGCCGAGGGCGGCAGTGGCTTCTCCATCGCTCAGAGTCTTGATGGTTGGACGTCACTCTCTAAAAGAACTTCTGGCTGAACTACAGCAGATCTGCGCTCGATGCTGGAACTACAGGGTGAAATATTCTGGCCTTTCCTACGCAGGTCAGACTAGGTGTTAAAATGCTCCTTTCCGGCTTTACAGTCTGTGATGCTCCCATGTGCCAACTGCTGGTAAACGCACAAGAACGTTTGAGTATCTCAGGGAACATCTCCACTGCCAAGAGAAAAGACCTAAAAGATCC
>NW_027060336.1:0-1257 GCF_011386835.1 Chrysemys picta bellii | reverse complement strand
ACCCCACATGCTAAGCAGGGGTTAGTGATACCAAATGGAACTGAAAGTCCGAGGGGGGTGGGGAGAGGGGTTCCCACCGGGTGTGTGGGTTTGGTGAAAGGCGCCTACAAAACGTTGGGTCTGCCCAGTGCTTAAAGACAGAGCTGACTGGACTCAGCTGGAAGTCCTGGTTTCTTCTCAGTGATCCCTAGAGCTGAAAACACTGTGAAGCCGGTTTTCCTGGGCACCATAGAGCCGGTGCTGTGGTGAAAGACAGTACAGGGGGGAGCAGCAGCGAGGTTCCCCCTAGCCAGGGAAGTCACTAAGAGCTGGACTCACTCCGGCTGTGGACAGTGTGGAGCCACCAGGAATGTGCCATCTGCTGATTGAGTCAGCAACAGCAGGATGAAACAGTTCCCATAGACTAACATAGGAATTAATTCCTATAAGAATGGACTCTAAAGACTGATGACTTTGAGTCTCTGGTTCTGCTGCCAACCTCCAGGAGCATCAGGTGCACTTGACATGGACTTGGCTCCATCCTCATGACCAAGTTATCTGGCCAGTAACTTGGCATGAGCAACTTCTAGGCTGGTAACTATAACACCTAAACAGAACTTGAATGAATGATTGTGTGAATGAATATATATTCATTCACACAATCATATATATGTGTGTGTGTGTGTGTGTGTGTGTGTGTGTGTGTGTGTGTGTGTGTGTGTGTGTGTGTGTGTGTGTGTATAAGGAATAAGTAGTGATAGGAATAAGTAGTCAAACAACTTTGTTTACTTTTATCTTTTGCTTTATCATTATATTTACAATAAATGTGGCATCTTTGCCTTATCCCTCTTAATAAGTTCCTGCTGGTTTTTATTCTATTGGTATAACAATTGTTCAGCACTTAGGTGTTCTGCAGGAGCAGTTTTGTAAATACTTTCTTGAAGTGGACAAAGACAAATGTAATCAATAACCCAGTTCAATGTTAAGCTGAACCCCACAAATACGCTGCTCTCTAAAGGAGAGGAAAGCCTTATCACCTTGTCACGCAACAAGGAACTGCAGCACAAATTTTCGCAATTGTCAGTTGCAGACTTTTGGTTAACAGTGGGATCTGAGTTTTGTAAGTTAACACAACAGGCTCTTAAAGCTCTCATTTCTTTTTCATTTCTCATTTCATCTCAGCATTAAGCACAATCCAAAGTATCACTGAGTCCTGTCTTTCTGTTGAAGACATCTTACCTCTCTTCCTTTCTGCATTGCAACCTGGAATTCCACTAC
>NW_027060335.1:0-1257 GCF_011386835.1 Chrysemys picta bellii | reverse complement strand
TTTACCAGGGTACAGACACGGGGGCAGGTTCAGCAGAAGGTCAGACACACATTGCAGTCACTAGGCACCCTGGATAGTCTGGGAGGTGGTTTTCATGTTCTGGGGGTGGTGGTGGGGCTATGTGACTTTGTGGCGGGGGAGGGCGGTTAGAGATCTTATGCAGCGGTCCTTAGCCTGGATCACAGAGCCACACAGCAGGGGATCTGTAACCGTCCTCCCCCGCCACAAAGTCAAATAGCCCCCACACACAGAGTCCCGAAAAGGAGGGGTGACAGGCTTCGTTGAAACAACCAGTCCACCACTACAGACCACTCTAGGAGCAGGAGCCTGTCATTACTCGAGTTTAGAAGCGTTCTTTCCATCACTACGCCCGCTCCCCACCACAGTCTGCGTCCCAGTTTCAACAATTTACCACGAAATCCGTAATAAAGAAAACGGTGTTAATTAACAAAGTTCCATTTATTTTATTTTTAAACGTGTGTTGGAAGGGGGGAACAGGGTGAACAGGGTATATAACTGCAGAGGATAGTCAACATTAAGTGGGTAAAGAAACAGGGGCAGGTTCAGCTTCTTTTTAAACAAACTTAATAGTCACAAGTTACCCTGCTCACTGAGGAACCTAGCTTTCAAAGCCTCCAGGATGCACAGCGCGTCCCGCTGGGCTCTTCTAATCGCACGGCTGTCTGGCTTGCCGTAATCAGCAGCCAGGCTATTTGCCTCAACCTCCCACCCCGCCATAAAGGTCTCCCCCTTGCTCTCAGAGAGATTGTGGAGCACATAGCAAGCTGCAATAACAATGGGGATATTGGTTTCGCTGAGATCAGAGCGAGTCAGTAAGCTTCTCCATCTCCCCTTGAGACGTCGAAAAGCACACTCCACCACCATTCTGCACTTGCTCAGGCGGTAGTTGAAGAGTTCTTTTTCAGTGTCCAGGGTGCCTGTATAGGGCTTCATGAGCCAGGGTATTAGCGGGTAGGCAGGGTCCCCGAGGATCACTATAGGCATCTCCACATCCCCAACAGTTATTTTGTGGTCCGGGAAGTAAATACCTTCCTGCAGCCATCTAAACAGACCAGAGTTCCTGAAAACACGAGCGTCATGAACCTTGCCCGGCCATCCGACGTTGATGTTTGTAAAACATCCCCTATGGTCCACCAGTGCTTGCAGCAACATTGAAAAGTAGCCCTTTCTGTTAATGTACTGGCTGGCCTGGTGGTCCGGTGCCAGGACAGGGATGTGAGTTCCATCTATAGCCCC
>NW_027060334.1:0-1258 GCF_011386835.1 Chrysemys picta bellii | reverse complement strand
GCTTGTGCTACATTTGTATATCCACTAACTTAATCAGGCTACTTTCTTGGGGTGATTTGAGGTTACTGGTCTATTCAGGCTAATTTCTCATTTTAATGCTCAGATGGGAATTTCAAAAACACCAAAGTGAGCTAGGAACACAAGTCCCATTGAAAGTCTAAGGGAGTTAGATGTCTAAGTACCCTCTGAAACCTGATTTTAACATCCACCCTGATCTTTTCCTGTTAGCAATACAAATTTGATAAGCAACCACAGGGGCCCTGCAGTTGAGACCACTAGAATGTAGTATGTTAAGGACAGCCCAGTGATTAGGGTGCTAGTCTGGGAACCTGAGTTCAATTCTCTCCTCTGCTACAGACTTTATGACCCTGGGCAAGTCACTTAGTCCCTCAGATCCCGATCTGGAAAATGGTGGCAATAACACTTTCCTATCTCCCAGGGATGTTGTGAAGATAAATTCATTAAGATTGTGAGGGGCTCAGATGTTATGGTAATGGGGGCCATAGGTAGATACGTTCTGCGATAAATGGGGATTTGGGAAATGGTGAGGAGTGAACTATAAAGTGGATGGCTTTAACTGGTAAATCCTTGTGTTCAGGATTGTTTTTTTAATACAGGACTTGTAGCTGCTTTCATCTGGTGTCTTTTGGGGCTCCTTTCTTTTTCCATCAATTTGAAATAACGAGCCTGCTATCAAGTAACTTAAATGCAAGAAAAGGCTGCTTGTTGCCAGTGGGGGGAAAATATATTGCAGTGCTTGGCAATAAGGTCCTGCACTTATACCAATCTTCTCAGTATGTAGCCGCAGAAGCTTACTCAGCAGCAAGAGAGCCAAAGTGCACATAGAGAACATTTTAATTAGTTTATGGTTCATTATTAATAGGAAGCCCACAGTAAATAACGTGTAATTTGTAAATACATACAATAACCTATTTTCAGTCATTAAGATAGATGACATAAAAGAAAAGAAAGAATAGCACCTGGAGTATGAACAAATGTAGGAGGCTAACTTACATCTGGCAAAGGTTTCACTCAAAGGTTTACCTAGCGAGTCCTCTTGCAAGTGCTGAGCACCTTAAATACCTGCTGACATCCAGGGGGAGTTTTGGATGGTTGGTGCCTTTCAGGATTGTTCCCTTGCCTTGGTTTTATGATGGTGGTTTACTAAATCCTAGGGAAAAACTTAACAAGTACATGTCCTTTAGGACAAGTAGTAAACGTAGAGAGTAGTAACGCAGCAAAACCTGACACCCAGAAC
>NW_027060333.1:0-1258 GCF_011386835.1 Chrysemys picta bellii | reverse complement strand
CCTGTCACATGCATTTCTGCTCCCTTATCCACTCAGTTATCAGACGTAATATTTTAAGTCAGCATTTAGAGACAAACAAATTATACCGTCCTAACTGATTACAGATTCCTATGGCTCGCTTTCCAGATTTTTTAAAGGAGTAGTCATATTCCTTTCTTTGTACTCTCCTTGTACTCTCCCTGGTACAATGGCAGACAGAGGCTGCCAGTTACCACTGCCCTCCACTTGGGTTGTGACTTGTGAATATTGCTGTTGATTTTTCTGTGGGTTAGTGAATAGCCTCACTTTGCAACCCTAGCAGTGTCCTGTTTCAGCAGTTCAGTGTACATGGCATATTCCCGGTCCAAAAAAGAATCCTTTTTCAAGCAAGTTCATTCAAAAAATTTAATTAAGTCTTGTAAAATAATTGCACAGAACAGTAATAACATTTTCTCCTGGATTGAGTTTTGCTATGCTAAATTTGAGTCCACAACAGTACATTTTATTGCCAAGTTATGAACCTTTAAAGTAGGAGTTTATAACGGAAACACTGGCAGACATTAATAGTTGTAATGTGCCAGTACTATAATAAGCTAATTTATGGGCTGATCCCAAGGGGATTTTTGTTTGAATAAGGAATTCAGGATCAGACCCTTCAAAACCACTGAAACTTTATAAAATGTAGAATAAAGTTTAGTTATATTATAAGCTAATAATGTGTCCCATTGGATCCCTATGCATACAGAGAGCTCTGCAAATGGTGTGCATGTATACTGACTTCTCATGCTTCAAGGGTGTCAATTAGTGTTGCTTTGCCCTTGTAACTGCCCTTGTCTCTTAATGGAGATGCTGCCATGCGTGTCGGTGTCATAGCACAGTGTTCTACTTCTTCCTCAACATGGTAACCGCATTTTAAAAATTATTGGGTGTTAGTAACCACAACCACTTCTGGGTCCCAGGTTTTTTTGTTGTTGTTTTTTTAACTTTGTTACCTTCCCCATTAACTTCTGCAGTCTATTTTACCAGTAGATATCTGTAGATCTTAGCCCATTCAACACGTTCTTATTTAAAAAGGAGAACAAAATAAATGGCCCAAAATTATCAGGGAAAGAGTTTGTATTTTCAAACCTCAAAAAGGGTATTATAAATAATAATGGAGATTTTTTTAAACCCCCCCCAATTATATAAAGTCCTAATTTATAACATACTCACTTTTCTGGTCTCACATTTCTTCTTTTCAGACCTATTGTTGAAGTTAGTTTTGTGTCTCTATTCATTT
>NW_027060332.1:0-1258 GCF_011386835.1 Chrysemys picta bellii | reverse complement strand
GACACTTGACCACGCCATTCTAGTAGCAAGTAATCTGGTATCATTGTATGACAAAGCCTGGCAGCGTATGTGTCATAACTATAAAGGGAAGGGTAATAGCTGTCCTGTGTACAGTACTATAAAACCCCTCCTGGCCAGAGACTCCAAAATCCTTTTCCCTGTAAAGGGTTAAGAAGCTCAGGTAACCTGGCTGGCATCTGACCTAAAGGACCAATAAGGGGACAAGATACTTTCAAATCTTGGGGGGGGGGAGGGGGAAGGCTTTTGTTTTGTGTTCTTTGTTTGGGAGGGTGTTCGTTCTCGGGACTGAGAGGGACCAGACATCAATCCAGGTTCTCCACATCTTTCTAAGCAAGTCTCTCCTATTTCAAACTTGTAAGTAAATAGCCAGGCAAGGCGTGTTAGTTTTCCTTTGTTTTTCTCAACTTCTAAATGTACCTTTTACTAGAGTGTTTATCTTTGTTTGCTGTACTTTGAACCTGAGACTAGAGGGGAGTCCTCTGAGCTCTTTAAGTTTGATTACCCTGTAAGGTTAATTTCTCCTTGTTTTAAGATCCAAGGGTTTTGGATCTTGATTTACCAGGAGTTGGTGGGAGGAAGGAGGGGGGATGGTTAATTTCTCCCTGTTGTAGATCCCAGGGGGGTTGGAACTTGATTCACCAGGAGTTGGTGGGAGGAAGGAGGGGGAATGGTTAATTTCTCCTTGTTTTAAGATCCAAGGGGTTTGGATTTGTATTCACCAGGGATTTGGTGAAGGTTTTTCAAGGCTTCCCAGGAAGGGAATCCATTGAAATGGTGGCAGCCGAACCAGAGCTAAGCTGGTAGTTAAGCTTAGAAGTTTTTCATGCAGGCCCCTACATTTGTACCCTAAAGTTCAAAGTGGGGATCCAGCCTTGACATGGTGGATAGCGGTGGGATCATTTTAAACCCAAAAGCCAGTGAGATTTTTTTTTCCTTCTAGCAGCTTGGAAAGCCGAGCTGGAAGTAGATAGATGCATATCTTATCTCTCCTTGCCTGAAGGCAGAGGTGTTAAGTTTTTTTAACAGGTCCTTTGTTAAGAGAAGGGTTCAATTAGCAAACTTGACTGGTAAAAGGACTTTACAAGCTGAATTGTTTTTTTTTTTCTTTTTACATCCTTGGGAGTAGCTAGTTAGAAAGTCTCTGTTAACTCAACAGCAGCCAGAGCTGAGAGCTTCCCAGTTTCAGTCAACTTGGTGACCCAGCACAAGAAAACAGGAAAATGACTACCAAAGAAGT
>NW_027060331.1:0-1260 GCF_011386835.1 Chrysemys picta bellii | reverse complement strand
ATCTTTATTGTGTGGTTTCGTTGCATGTCTATCTAATCTCAGTGGTTTATCAGCAACTAATTACTGTTGCAATGTTTTCTCATGTAATAACCATATTTATTAAAAACACAGAGGGCAGGTTTTTGAACCCAAACTCACCACTGCTAATACATGCAGGATTCAGATGTAAAGTCCTGGCTTTGAGTCATCCCCCATTTAAATGCTCAATGACAGTAGCTAGAAATCCAGTGTCATGATTCATTGATCACTAATGCCAAGGGGCAGTGGCAGGGCTGGGAGAAGCAGAGGTTAATGTGGGTCTAAAGTCGTAGTGAGTGATATGGCTTCCAGCGAGGCAGAGTGGAAGCGGGGGTCCAGTTATACACACCAATCACACTCTTCGTGTCATTCGAACGCACCGGCGGGGTCGGCTCTCAGCATTTATTCCAGGGGATTTACCGTGCAGAAGCCAACAGGGAAGGGGGTGAGCAGAGTGGAGGCATTGCAGGGACTGCACTGATTAGGTGGGGGATGGCGCGCCGTGTCTGATCTAATATTGTCTCCCCTTCTCAGCGGCACCGGCTCCCAAGGAGGATGGGCTCCTCCTGCCGGACCCAGCACACGTCTGTTGGCTTAACCAGGATGAGGGAAGACTTGCACTCCCCACTCTTACAGAACCCTGCCCAGTAGATGTAGCCTTTCCCATTGAGCAGGACGTTCTGACACTTGTCGTACCACCAGCCTCCATAGCTACTTGCGCAATTCCCACTGGCCTGGTCCTGATCCTTGTCAGTCGTGCTGAACTTCATGTTGTCGTGTATGCCCCCCAGGCCGGAGTGGTAGGTGGTGAGATAGTCCTCGCCGTCCCCAGAGTACCTGCCCAGCCTCAGCGGGTACCCGCTCGGCTCATCCTTGACACTGAAGATGTCGTACTCTGCGTAGCGGGTGTTGTTGGATTTGTCCTCCACCACAAAGCGGACCTTGTAGGTGTTCTGCCGCGTGAGCAGGGACAGGTACTCGTTGCCCAGCCAGTAATCCTGCTGCACGTTCCCAAAGCCGTACTTGTAGGTGCTCCAGGACTCCAGGTGATCTCTGTGTTGTAAGAATTTCTCTGGACAACGGTCCAGCCTTTGCCTTCGGTGTCCATGTCACACCACACCACTCGAGGGGGAGAGCCTGCCGGCTGGATGACATGGACCCCGCTGGGACTGTCCCTGGGAATGTTGCTGCAGTCTTTGGGGAACCCTGAAATGCCACGAACATCAGGTTAAGGGGGCAGGT
>NW_027060330.1:0-1263 GCF_011386835.1 Chrysemys picta bellii | reverse complement strand
TTGGGGGTCTGATCAGTAGATCTGACCGGACACTGGGGGGTGCTCTTTTCCACTGGACAGGGCACCTGGCCATCCTATCCCACGAGTGTCCAGTGCGCCCACTGCCTGACCAAGAAGATGAACAAGTAAGCAGCAAATAATGCTACAAAAAGGGGATTCACGTCACCTAGAGGTACAGGCTGTCCTGGAACAGCAGGAACCAGCCAGCTAGAGAAGGGGAAGTAGGGAAATAAAGAGAGAATGGCAGACAGGGGTTGTGCAATTACTGCCAGAACTGTTCAAACAGAGCAGTGCCCTGGAAACAGGCAGACAGATTGATGGATATCAAGCAGGCCGGCACACAGCTTAGCCTGCACTGAGGGCCGATAGCCAGCAGAGGGAGCCCACGTACAACCAAAGGAGTGTGGCAGCAGAGAGCCAGCAGCGTGTGATTGATCTCGGATAGGCCATAACGCAATCAGGGCCGGCTCTACCATGTTTTCTGCCCCAAGCAAAAAACAAAACCACTCGGACTGACGCTGCCCGAACCGCCAAAGTGGGGGGGGGGAAAGAAAAGAAAAGCCGCCCGGACTGTGCCACCCTGAGAATGGAGGGAATGCCGCCCCGTAGCATGTGCCGCCCCAGGCACGTGCTTCCTCCGCGGGTGCCTGGAGCCAGCCCTGAACAAAACAATTCCCCGTGGAAAAGGCGTCCAGGAGGCGTGAAGTCCAGCAGGACAGCAGTGAAATGGCACCGTTTGTGGGCAGTGTTGGGACGTTCAACAGCACCTGCGAATCGTGGGTGGTTCACCTCCAACGTTTTCAGCAATTGGTAACCTGCAACACGGTTCCAGACAGACAGTGAGTTTCAGCTTTGCTGTCAGTGATGGGTCCAAAGGCGAGCGGACTGCTGCCTGACCTCTGCTTTCCAATTGGCATAAGCGCCGACTGGCATAAGTGCCAACTTTCTAAGGCCACGCCCCCACTCCACCGCTTCTCCCAAGGCCCCATCCCAACCCTGCCTCTTCCTGCCTCTGCTCTGCCCACACGCCTTTTCCTCCTCTTTCCCCTCCCCTGAGCATGCCCCACCCTCAGGCCTCCCCTCTCCCCCCAGCGCCTTCTGCACGCCGCAGAACAGCTGATCCATGGTGGGTGGAAGGCGCTGTGGTGACGGCGAGGTGCTGATGGGGGGCTGCCAGTGGGTGCTAAGCACCCACCATTTTTTTTCAGCACCTCTGGTCCATTTTTTCTCAGCACCTAAGTATGCCACACTTAGTGCAGCGAT
>NW_027060329.1:0-1265 GCF_011386835.1 Chrysemys picta bellii | reverse complement strand
TATTTGCATCTGTCCTTGTGTGTTCTTGTGTGTTTGTTTGTAGGGGCCGGCAGGGGCTGGGTGCTGGGAAGGACGCCGAGCCCCGAGTAGGGGGCGGAGCTTGGCTGATCAAGGGGCCCATAAAAGCGGCCGCCCAGCCAGGCAGCGGTACAGCTGCGAGCAGCGGCAGCAAACAAACAGGGCGGCTAACAGGGGAGTTTGAGAGGGAGTTCTCATTGGAGGAGAAGGTACCAGTATTTGCATCTGTCCTTGTGTGTTTGTTTGTAGGGGCCGGCAGGGGCTGGGTGCTGGGAAGGACGCCGAGCCCCGAGTAGGGGGCGGAGCTTGGCTGATCAAGGGGCCCATAAAAGCGGCCGCCCAGCCAGGCAGCGGTACAGCTGCGAGCAGCGGCAGCAAACAAACAGGGCGGCTAACAGGGGAGTTTGAGAGGGAGTTCTCATTGGAGGAGAAGGTACCTGTATTTGCATCTGTCCTTGTGTGTTTGTTTGTAGGGGCCGGCAGGGGCTGGGTGCTGGGAAGGACGCCGAGCCCCGAGTAGGGGGCGGAGCTTGGCTGATCAAGGGGCCCATAAAAGCGGCCGCCCAGCCAGGCAGCGGTACAGCTGCGAGCAGCGGCAGCAAACAAACAGGGCGGCTAACAGGGGAGTTTGAGAGGGAGTTCTCATTGGAGGAGAAGGTACCTGTATTTGCATCTGTCCTTGTGTGTTTGTTTGTAGGGGCCGGCAGGGGCTGGGTGATGGGAAGGACGACGAGCCCCGAGTAGCGGGCGGAGCTTGGCTGATCAAGGGGCTCATAAAAGCGGCCGCCCAGCCAGGCAGCTGCGAGCAGCGGCAGCAAACAAACAGGGCGGCTAACAGGGGAGTTTGAGAGGGAGTTCTCATTGGAGGAGAAGGTACCTGTATTTGCATCTGTCCTTTTGTGTTCTTGTGTGTTTGTTTGTAGGGGCCGGCAGGGGCGGGGTGCTGGGAAGGACTCCGAGCCCTGAGTAGGGGGCGGAGCTTGGCTGATCAAGGGGCCCATAAAAGCGGCCGCCCAGCCAGGCAGCTGCGAGCAGCGGCAGCAAACAGGGGAGTTTGAGAGGGAGTTCTCATTGGAGGAGAAGGTACCTGTATTTGCATCTGTCCTTGTGTGTTCTTGTGTGTTTGTTTGTAGGGGCCGGCAGGGGCTGGGTGCTGGGAAGGACGCCGAGCCCTGAGTAGGGGGCGGAGCTTGGCTGATCAAGGGGCCCATAAAAGCGGCCGCCCAGCCAGGCAGCTGCGAGCAGCG
>NW_027060328.1:0-1267 GCF_011386835.1 Chrysemys picta bellii | reverse complement strand
GGTGGCCCTCCGCTGGACTCTTTTCAATTTTTCCACATCCTTCTTGTAGTGTGGGGCTCAAAACTGGACACAGTATTCCAGATGAGGCCTCACCAATGTCGAATAAAGGGGAACGATCACGTTCCTCGATCTGCTGGCAATGCCCCTACTTATACAGCCCAAAGTGCCGTTAGCCTTCTTGGCAACAAGAGCACACTGTTGACTCCTATCCAGCTTCTCGTCCACTGTGACCCCTAGGTCCTTTTCTGCAGAACTGCTACCTAGCCATTCGGTCCCTAGTTTATAGCAGTGCATGGGATTCTTCCGTCCTAAGTGCAGGACTCTGCACTTGTCCTTGTTGAACCTCATCAGGTTTTTTTCGGCCCAATCCTCTAATTTGTCTAGGTCCCTCTGTATCCGATCCCTACCCTCTAGTGTATCTACCACGCCTCCTAGTTTAGTGTCATCTGCAAACTTGCTGAGAGTGCAGTCCACACCATCCTCCAGATCATTAATAAAGATATTAAACAAAACCGGCCCCAGGACCGACCCTTGGGGCACTGCGCTTGAAACCGACTGCCAGCTAGACATGGAGCCATTGATCACTACCCGTTGAGCCCGACGATCTAGCCAGCTTTCTATCCACCTTACAGTCCATTCATCCAGCCCATACTTCTTTAACTTGGCGGCAAGAATACTGTGGGAGACGTATGTGAGTGCGAGCAGGAGCCTCTTTCGAGTTTTCTCCTTTTATTGATTTTACTAGAAAACAGACGTGCCTGTTGAGAAGGTAAGAGCCTTGGAGAGGTTTTTAACCTGCTCAGTCTGATCCATCTGGTGCCAGCTGAATTCTAGACATGGAAAACACTAGCTCAAGGTGGCAGAATTTTATAGCCCACCTGGGATTTTGTGCCGTAGAATCACTGGGGACATTAGGGTTTGTCCTTTTTGTTTTACCTTTTCCTCCATCCCTCCTTCCTTTCTCTTGTTCCCCTCCCACCACCAGCAGTGGTGTGTGTGTGTGTGTTGCTAGGGGTGCTCTTCACCTTCCCTTGTGGGAAGTTGACACTTCAGGGGCTGTGCCTCTGTGAACATCAGCAACTCCCACTCCCTGCTGCAGGTACTGGTCTGGCTCACTGTAAATGGGGTGCTAGTGGAAGGGGAAATGGAGCCCCCTGGCACTCACTAAAAGGGAAAGTGGTGGATTCTCCATCTCTTGATGTCATTGAATGAAGACTAGATCCCTTTCTGGAATGTGTGTGCCCAAAGAGTAACTATTGTACTATAC
>NW_027060327.1:0-1269 GCF_011386835.1 Chrysemys picta bellii | reverse complement strand
TGAGAGGATCCAGTGAGCGACTGGGGCGGGGGGGGGGGGGGAAGAAGGTGCGATGAGGGCGGGCCTGGGAAGAGGCGGAGTGGGGTGGGGCCTTGGGGGGTCTGGTTACCAGGAATTAGAAAGTTGCCAACCCTAGCGGAGCCTCTAACACAGGTCTCTGTCGCTGAATGGCCCATCTTTCCTCCATCCCCAGACCCCCAGCTGTGTAACCCTGATGGGGACCCCTCCTCCTGGCCTCCCACAGGGGAGGGGTGTGGCCTTGTCCTGTGTCCTTGGGCAGGGCCATGTCTAGGGGGTGTGGCTGTGTCCCATGGGGGGGAAGGGGCAGTCGTACACTTACCGTAGTACTGGGTGTTGCCCCAGCCGGTCACAGTGCAGACCTTGCCGTCCAGGAGCGGCTGCCCCAGTGCCGGGAGGCAGACGGGCTGGACGTCCTCTGGGGAGACAGAGCCTGGGCATGAGGCACAGATAAGGGTTGCGCGCCACATGCCCACACAGTCACACGCCCACACACAGCCACACACCTACACACAGCCACATGCCCACCACACGCCCGCACAGCCCCAGCACCCACACGCCCTCACAGCCACACACCCACACACAGCCACACACAGCCACAGAGTCACACGCCCACACACAGCCACACCCACACACAGCCACACGCCCACAGCCACACACAGCTACACAACCACACACGGCCCACACACAGCCCCACACCCACACGCCCTCACAGCCACACACACAGCCACACGCCTCGCACAGCCACACACAGCCACAGAGCCACACGCCCACACACACAGCCACACCCACACACAGCCACACGCCCACTAGCCACACGCCCGCAGAGCCATAAGCCCACACACAGCCACACGCCCCACCAGGGCCGGCTCCAGGCACTAGCTTAACAAGCAGGTGCTTGGGCGGCCGAGGGCCGAGGGAGAGGGGCGGCACCTGCGGCAATTCGGGGACGGCAGGTCCCTCACTCCCTCTAGGAGCGAAGGACCTGGCGCCGAACTGCCGCCACCGATCACGGCTTTTTTTTTTTTTTTCCAATTGCCCACTGCCGGATCGCGATCGCGGCTTTTTTTTGTTTTTGTTGTTGTTGTTGTTGTTGTTGCTTGGGGGCGGCAGAAATGCTGGAGCCGGCCCTGCGGCCCGCACACCCACATTGTTACAAGCCCACACGGAGCCACACACCCACACACACACAGCCACACGCCTCGCACAGCCCCCCACACACAGCCACACGCCCACACACAGCCACACGCC
>NW_027060325.1:0-1270 GCF_011386835.1 Chrysemys picta bellii | reverse complement strand
GAGGTCATCAAGTTCAGCTGCCTGTGAGGAAGCAGGACCACGTAAACCTAGCTTATCCCTGATAGGTGTCTGTCTAACCTGTCCTTAAAAATGTCCAGGGATGGGAAATCACAGCCTCCCTTAGAAGCCTGTGCCAGTGCTTAATTACCATTACAGTTAGGTTAGATTTAGGAAAAAATTTCTAACTCTCCCTTGCTGCAAATTAAGCCCATTACTTCTTGTCTTACCTTCAGTGGACGTGGAGAACAATTGATCACCATCCTCTTTATAACAAACCTTAAGGATATTCAAATATGTTATCAGGTCAGGTTCCCCCTCAGCCTTCTTCTCTCAAGACTAAACATGCCCAGAGTTTTTAACCTTTCCACATAGGTCAGATCTTCTACATTTTTAATCATTTTTGTTGCTGTTCCCTGGACTCTCTCCAATTTATCCACATCTTTGCTAAAGTGTGGTGCCCAGAAGTGGACACAGTACTCCAGCTGAGGCCTCACCAATGCCAAGTAGAGTGGTATAATTACATACCATGTCTTACATATGACAGTCCTGTTAATATACCCCAGAATGATATTAGCCTTTTTCACAACTGCATCACATTGCTGACTTATATTAAATTTGTGATCCTCTATAACCCACAGATCCTTTTCAGCAGTACTACCCCCTAGCCAGTTATGCCTCATTTTAGAGTTGTGCATTTATTTTTTCCTTCCCCAGTGTAGTATTTTGTATTTGTCTTTATTGAATTTCATCTTGTTGGTTTCGGACCAATTCTCTAATTTGGCAAGGTTGTTTTAAATTCTAATCCTGTCCAAAGTGCTTACAGCCCCGCCCAGCTGGTGTCATCCACAGATTTTAGAAGCATGCTCTCCACTCTATTATCCAAGTGATTAATGATCATGTTGAATAGTACCAGACCCAGGACTGACCCCTGCAGGATCCCACTAGATACACCCTACCAGTTTAACAGCAAACCGTGGATGACTGCCCTTTTAGTACAGTCTTTCAACCACTTGTGCATCCATCTTATAATAATTTCATTTAGACCACATTTCCCTGATTTTCTTGTGAGAATGTCATGTGGGACTGTGTCAGAAGCTTCCTCTCCCTCCCCGCCCCCACTGTCCACTGGTCCCGTAACCCTCTCAGAGAAGAAACTGAGGTTGGTTTGGCATGATTTGTTCTTGACAAATCCATGCTGGCTTTATCTTGTAATCCTGTTACAAGTTGACTGTTTAATAATTTCTTCTGCTATCTTTCTGGGTATGAATGT
>NW_027060324.1:0-1270 GCF_011386835.1 Chrysemys picta bellii | reverse complement strand
GCTTCTCCTCATAAGTCATGTGCTCCAGACCCCTAATCATTTTGTTGCCCTCCGCTGGACTCTTTCCAATATTTCCACATCCTTCTTGTAGTGTGGGGCCCAAAACTGTACACAGTACTCCAGATGAGGCCTCACCAATGTCGAATAAAGGGGAACGATCACGTTCCTTGATCTGCTGGCAATGCCCCTACTTATACAGCCCAAAATGCCGTTAGCCTTCTTGGCAACAAGAGCACACTGTTGACTCATATCCAGCTTCTCGTCCACTGTGACCCTAGATCCTTTTCTGCAGAACTGCTACCTAGCCATTCGGTCCCTAGTCTGTAGCAGTACATAGGATTCTTCCGTCCTAAGTGCAGGACTCTGCACCAATGGGTGATGCTGATGAGGGGTGTGTCCTAAGGCCATCCCCTCTCACGGAATTCAGTGCCTAAATCCAGGCCACAGGGAAACATCTAGTTCTGGTTACAATCCACAGCCGGGAACCCCTCTCCAGGAATCAGGAAGCTAAGATGATGAAGACCTTGCTTGCGAGATTGATGTAAGTGCTTGCCAAGCACGACACAAAATTGCACAGGGGATGGAGGGACAGACTGCCTTATAACCTTTAGTCCAGAAGTGAGAGCACTCACCCAGGTGGTGGGAGGACCCTGGTTCAATTCCCCCCACTGCCTGATGAGAAGAGATTTGAACAGGGATTTGCTACCTCTCAGGTGAGTACCCTAACTGCTGGCCTACAGAGTGATTCTTACCAGTCTCTATATTAAACTAATATTTAATTAAACTGGAATGGCTTGAACAAGAGAGATTGAGAGAGACCCACATCTGAGTATCCCATAGCTCATCAGGCGGAGGGGAAACTGATTGACCAGGGTGTGTCTTATCCTGGAGAGTACCATAACCACTGGGCTCAAGGTTGTAATGGGAGGTCTCCCTCCCCAGTTGCTTTGAGTGGAATTAGGTGGTCTCTGAGCACGCCTACAGGATTGGGCCTCAGAAGCCAGGTAGGCATTGCCCTGCTTATCTTCAACTGGCTTGAGGATCACACTGGGGTTCAGGTGTGAGATAGGTATCCGGGCACCTGGCTGCGGCAGCAGTGTGCATGATGAAGAGCAGAAATATAGGCACCTAGCAATTTTTACAGCAAATATTTAAGCACCAAGTCAGGTAAGGCCCCTACAGGGTTAGGTGGCAACTGAATGGAGGGTTTCTGGATCACATTAGTAACCTGAAACTGGGACTTAGGCTTCTAAAACTGGGATTTTGGTGC
>NW_027060323.1:0-1270 GCF_011386835.1 Chrysemys picta bellii | reverse complement strand
GATACCGTGTGCCAAGTAGACATGGAGCCATTGATCACTACCCGTTGAGCCTGACGATCTAGCCAGCTTTCTATCCACCTTATAGTCCATTCATCCAGCCCATACATCTTTAATTTGGTGGCAAGAATACTGTGGGAGACCGTATCAAAAGCTTTGCTAAAGTCAAGGAATAACACATCCACTGCTTTCCCCGCATCCAGAGTCAGTTATCTCCTCATAGAAGGCAATTAGGTTAGTCAGGCATGACTTGCCCTTGGTGAATCCATGCTGACTGGTTCCTGATCACTTTCCTCTCCTCTAAGTGCTTCAGAATTGATTCCTTGAGGACCTGCTCCATGATTTTTCCAGGGACTGAGGTGAGGCTGACTGGCCTGTAGTTCCCCGGATCTTCCTTCTTCCCTTTTTTAAAGATGGGCACTACATTAGCCTTTTTCCAGTCATACCGGACCTCCCCCGATCGCCATGAGTTTTCAAAGATAATGGCCAATGGCTCTGCAATCACATCCGCCAACTCCTTTAGCACCCTCGGATGCAGCGCATCCGGCCCCATGGACTGGTGCTCGTCCAGTTTTTCTAAATAGTCCTGAACCACTTCTTTCTCCACAGAGGGCTGGTCACCTTCTCCCCATACTGTGCTGCCCAGTGCAGCAGTCTGGGAGCTGACCTTGTTCGTGAAGACAGAGGCAAAAAAATCATTGAGTACATTAGCTTTTTCCACATCCTCTGTTACTAGGTTGCCTCCCTCATTCAGTAAGGGGCCCACACTTTCCTTGACTTTCTTCTTGTTGCTAACATACCTGAAGAAACCCTTCGTGTTACTCTTAACATCTCTTGCTAGCTGCAACTCCAAGTGTGATTTGGCCTTCCTGATTTCACTCCTGCATGCCTGAGCAATATTTTTATACTCCTCCCTGGTCATTTGTCCAATCTTGCACTTCTTGTAAGCTTCTTTTGTGCGTTTAAGGTCAGCAAAGATTTCACTGTTAAGCCAAGCTGGTCGCCTGCCATATTTACTGTTCTTTCTACACATCGGGATGGTTTGTTCCTGCAACCTCAATAAGGATTCTTTAAAATACAGCCAGCTCTCCTGGACTCCTTTCCCCCTCATGTTATTCTCCCAGGGGATCCTGCCCATCAGTTCCCTGAGGGAGTCAAAGTCTGCTTTTCTGAAGTCCAGGGTCCGTATTCTGCTGCTCTCCTTTCTTCTCTTTTCTTTCTTCCTTGTGTCAGGAAGGAACTCACACAGGAAAATGATAAAAGACAAAAACCC
>NW_027060322.1:0-1271 GCF_011386835.1 Chrysemys picta bellii | reverse complement strand
CACCCAAACAGCACAGGCAGTGGGAATGCCCATCGCTGACCAGAGTAGCCACATGATAAGAGAGTCACCTTTAGCATCCCAGCGAGTGAAAGAAAGAAAGAACAAAAGAAACGGGAACGGCTGATCCAATAACTACAAACACTCTATACTAACTTCTGAATAGTAGCAGAGAACAGGCACAGCTGTAGGTCCCACCTCAGGCTGAAGGCTATTGAGAAGGAATTGAGGGCAATTCGCCCATGCAGCCCCATATAGCCTTAGTGCGGATGTGGGGCACATGTGCAGGCTGAACAAGCACTGCTACCAGAAATCTCTGATCAAAGGTGCAGGTGCACCTGAAGTGGAGCACCCATAGGGACACTCTTGAAGAATTGCTGGTTTTTAATCCATTTAATGCGTGACATAATTAATTTTATATTATTCTAGGTTTTTAATCAAAATGTCTTACGGTATCAAGTCAAATGCCTTACAGACGTCTAAGAACATTACATCACCACTATTACCTTTATCAGCCAAACTTGTAATCTCATAAAAAATATCAAGTTAGTTTGACAGGATCTACCTTCCAAAAGCCCATGTTAATTACATTAGCCTCCTTTAGTTCTTTATTAATTGACTCCAGTAGCAGCCGTGCCACTATCTTGTCTGTGATCAGTGTCAAGCCGACAGGCTTATAATTTACCTGGGTCATCCCAGTTACTCTTTTTAAAAATTGCACATTAGCTTTGTTCCAGTCTTCTGGAATTTCCCCAGTGCTCCAAGACTTATTGAAAATCAACATTAACAGTCCAGTGAGCTCCACAACCAGCTCTTTTAAATCTCTTGCATACAAGTTATCTGGACATGCTGATTTTAAAATGTCTAACTTTAGTAGCTTCTGTTTAACATCTGATAGTGAGACTAATGGAATGGAAAGAGTGTATATGATGAGACTGCATCATCTGTTCTTCCCCAAATATTGAACAGAAATATTTATTGAACACTTCTGCTTTTTCCACATTATTATTGATAATTCTACAATTCCCATCTAGTGGTCCATCTACAGACCAATACCACTCCCCCCCCCCAATATATTTAAAAAACTCCTTCTTATTGTCCTTAACTCTGCTGGCCATAGAGTTCACCTTGTGTCCTTTGGCTTCCCTTATCAATTTTATACAATGCCTAACTTCTGATGGGATGGTGTTCCAAGGAGGAGGAGTGCTAGGCAGAGACGGGCTCCACCTAACGAAGAGAGGGAACAGCATCTTCGCAAGCAGGCTGACTAACCT
>NW_027060321.1:0-1271 GCF_011386835.1 Chrysemys picta bellii | reverse complement strand
CATGCTGAACGCTGCTGCTCTGTGCAGAGAGGCTGGCACTTCTCGCTCCTGCCGTACGAGGGGCAGGTGCTGCTACCGACTGCTCCCCCTAACCCCCGCCCTGCTGCGCTCTGGGGATGCTGCCCTGCTGTGGAGCTCTCAGGTGTCTTGAACTGGAATTTGTTTGGAGAGAAACTGCTAAGAAGCCCTATCAGCCCCGAGCAGAGAATACCTGGGAGCCTGCCTGGGTCGGGCGGGTCTGGTACAGCCTCCCCCCAGATAAGGCTCTTCCCTGGACCTGCCACCCATTGGAATCTGGAACGATTCCCTCCGAGGTAACACCCGGGGCAGCCAGGGCAGGGCAGGGTACGGCCTGCTCCCCTGGAGCGTTAGGGCTTTCAGGAGTCAGAGGTGCCTGCGGAGCAGGTTGTACGTTAAAGCAGCGTAGGCAGTTGGGGGGGGGGGGGGGCAGAGGAATTGGGTGCTTTGCCATTGCACTTGATCAGCTCAATTTGAAAATTCTTTCAAAGGAAATCCAGATGTATACATCTGACTGGGGTACATGTACACACATACACACGCACACTCACATGTGCACACACTCATGTGCACATACACGTACACGCATACATACGCACATGTACACATATACATATATACAGACGTACACATACACGCACACACGCTGTCCCTGGAGCACCCCAGGATGCGACTGACGGGGTGGCTGGCTATTATGGAGGCAGAAGGGGGTTGGGAGAAAATAATCAAGAAGAACTTTTGCTGAAAATGCAAACCTAAGCTGGAAATCTGTGCAGGGCTGGGTCAGCGAAAATGATCTTTTGAGCTGTTCTTATTAACCGTGGTCCTGTACTTCCTGGTTTGCGTCGGACCCAGGCAGGAGACTGGGCTGCTCTCAGCTGTAGAAGCCATTGGAATGAGCCAGGTCGGAATCAGCCAGGCCCTCAGAGCCTTCTGCCACCAATCGCCCCAGCAGTCACTGATCCAAACCAAAGCACGTCCTTCCAGTCAGGCAGTTTCATATGCACACGTCAAACCTTTGGTTTGCCACTCAGACACCACGGTGATGGGCACAGTAAGGCCCGAGAGACGTTAAACAGGCAGACAGACAAGGAAATAGTGGCCCTGCCTACAGGTGTGTGTGTGGTGCAAACGGATGAACACCAGTTGCTGGCTGAAGGCACAACCTTAATTCCTGCATCTCCTGTCTGTCAGCTATCGTTCTCTTGGCAGCCTGAGCTCCGATTTCTAACGCAGCGTTTTGCTCTGGCCTA
>NW_027060320.1:0-1272 GCF_011386835.1 Chrysemys picta bellii | reverse complement strand
AGTTGGAAAAAACAGCCAATCAAGACATGGGAGGAAAAGGTGGCTTTAAAAAGTAGTTTTCTTTATTTACTCACTTATACGTATAGGTTTTCTGCACTTATGCATGTAAGCTGAACTTAGTGGAACTACTCAGATGTCTAAAGTTAAACACTTGCATGCATAAGTCTTTGCAGGATGAGTGCCAAAAGGAAGACTGTCCCTGCCCTGGATAGTTTACATTATAAAATCCCCATCCTGCAAACCCTACCAAGCACAGTGCCTGGTTCATGAGTAGTACTATTGACTCATGATTGGTATGAGAGGTGGTAAGTGTTTGCAGGACTGGGCCATGTATAAATGAAGTGGAGAAAACGGGATTCGCTGGGAAATCCAAAAGGAAGTGGAAGAAATGAGATTTTAGCAGGGACTTAATGAGGAGAGAACTGGCTTTGTGAATTTGGATGGGGAGGGCATTCTAGGTGCAGTGAGTGGGGTGGAAAAAGCACATGGGCAGGAAGGAGGGGAAAAAACACAGTATTTGCATCTTTGGTGAAGAAGTGAGTAAGGAATGGGGAAATGCCAAAAGTGACATGATGTGAGAGGCCACAGAAGAGTTTTGAAGAGCCTTGAAAATCAGGACAAGAAGTTCAGGGATAAAGGGAAGTTTGTGGAGGGATTCAAAGAGGAGAGGTTCACACAGTTGGAACAACAGGCAAGAGAAAATAATTTGGTCATTATTGCATGGATTGGAAGCATGTGCTAACTGAACTGAAACATCTTTCAGCTTGGTTTAATTCGGAGAATGAGAACATTGTAGTCCCAATTTTCATTAAAAATAGTTACATTTGAAATGCAAATTTTAGAAAGTCTAAAATAATCTTCCCCTGGAAACATATTCACTCCCTGATTACTAGAAGATCTGGACTTCCAGGATAACAAATTAAACATGTGATATTTAATGAGGCCTAAACTTGTCCTTTCTTTTTGAAGGGGGAGGGCAAAAGTCCTTCTTTTGGGGCTCAATTGATTTTCGACAGACTGAGTGTGCTGCAATCTAGGTACTTAGACATCCAAATAACATCAATGCCTTCCTGACAGTGACCATTTAAAAGCCCCAAAGAATACATTTAACTTCATTTGTAGTTCTTGAGGCAACCACTGAAAGTTAATGTGTGCTGTTGCTTAAATTCAATTTGCACCTTTGAAAACCTCTCTTTTGCATAGCTATAGATAGATTACACTCCAAAAATGTATTATAAAAGAACATTATTAAGGTTGCAAAGTCAAGCACTC
>NW_027060319.1:0-1272 GCF_011386835.1 Chrysemys picta bellii | reverse complement strand
GACGAAGTGGGTTCCAGCCCACGAAAGCTTATGCCCAAATAAATTTGTTAGTCTTTAAGGTGCCACAGGACTCCTCGTTGTTTTTGCTGAAACAGACTAACACAGCTACCCCTCTCAAACTTGTTTAATAGTGAGGGTAATTAACTATTGGAACCATTTACCCAGGGTCGTGGTGGATTTTCCATCACTGACAAATTTCAAATCAAGAGTGGATGATTTTTAAAAAAAAATCTGCTCTAGTTCGAGCAGGAATTATTGTGGGGCAGGTCTCTGGCCTGTGTTACAGGAGTCCAGACAAGCTGATCACAACAGTCCCTTCTGGCCTTGGAACCTGTGAAAACAATGATCAAATCCAGGTCACACCTGAGACTGACTCCATAAGTCGGTGGGTTAACAATGATGTTGGTTTGGGTCATCAACTCATTAAATCATCCAGTTAATGCAGGAGATGATCAGATCCTGCGGCTAACCTAAGGAAGCACTGTTTTCCTTTCATCCTGCAGCAGGAGATGGGAGAAGTGGCTGTTGTGATTTAAGGAAATCCTGTTTAGACACCAGAGACACTGGAACCGGGGTGGGTGGGGGTGGCGGAGGCTAGCATCCCCTCAAGAGCAGTATTATGAGACTGGGGAAGTATTACGAGACTGATCTAGTTTTTGCCCCCATGCTTTGTTCCGCTCAGGTTGGGTGAGGCTCCGTGGCTGTGGCACGTGATAATCTAGACTCCTGTGGGCTGCAATAGTTTGGTTTAATTTTTGGTGGTGGGCTTGATGTGAGGGTGCTGGGTGTGTTGGTGGCCTGTGATATAGAGGAGGTCTGGACTGGATGATCCCATCGTCCCTTCTGGCCTAAAACTCTAAATTTAGCTGGTGTAGGACATACCTGTCATTTTGGGTTTAGGATAAGCCTTCCTGATGTTGTGAACCGCATGATCAACACTCATGCAGAGAACCGAGCTCCCGCCATTCCTCTGACTCCGTTTCTTTCACCAATAATGTCACGGAACATGGTTACTGGTTAGGAATCGGCTTTCTTGGAGCCTTTTATCCAGTTGGGACAATGTGATGTTTTGGGACTAGGGTGACCAGATGTCCCAATATTATAGGGACAGTCCCGATATTTGGGGCTTTTTCTCATATAGGTGCCTATTACCCCCCACCCACTGTCCAGATTTTTCACCCTTGCCATCTGGTCACCCTATTTGGGACAGGGTTTGACTCACGTTCTTACCCCTTCCATTCATCAATGGTGGTCAGTTCATAAATTACAGGA
>NW_027060318.1:0-1274 GCF_011386835.1 Chrysemys picta bellii | reverse complement strand
GTTTGGAATGTCAGAAATAATCCCGGCAGAGATGCATTAATGGGCTCAGTGGGTGAGGTGTCCAAAGGTGCATGCCAAATGCAGTGGATGACATGGTCCTGCTGTTTACCAGAGCTCCCATGAAATAAAAAACAAGTTTAGTGTGAATCTGGTGAAGAAATACACATGATAAATAAAACATGCACAGTGTCAAACTACAAGTAACATATACAAATCCGAAATGGACAAAATAAGCTCCACACCTATTTCCTCCAGGGACAGCCAGCCATATTATAGTGCCTTTCCAAACAGGGTCATTACAGTACACTCGAATAACCACATTGTATTTCGACTTACTGCTTTGATAGGGTTACCCATATTTCAACACTGAAAAAAGAGGACACTCCACGGGGGCCCCGGCCCCGCCCGAACTCTGCCTCTTCCCGCCCCTTCCCCGCTCCCATTCCAACCCCTTTCCCAAAGTCCCCGCCCCAACTCTGCCCCCTCCCCTGAGCACCCCGCATTCCCCCTCCTCCCCCTGGGCTCCGGCTGCTGCTGCACTGGGGAAGTTGCTTCGGCCCCCGCTGCGGTGGAGAGCAGCGGCAGCCGGGAAAGTTGGATCCCGGGGAGGAGGCGGCTGCGTGCTCGGATGCCGCCCGCCACCTCTGTGCCCAGGCAGATCGGCAGATCGCGGGAGTTGTAAGTTTTGCTGCAGCCACTCGCACTCGGGGTCCCCTTACCATGCCTCCCTATTTTCCCGGACATGTTCGGCTTTTTGGAAATTCTTCCCGGACGGGGATTTGAGGACCAAAAAGCCGGACATGTCCAGGAAAATCCGGACGTATGGTAACCCTAGCTTTGAAAGTGTGAGGCAGTGTAATTCTCAGGTCCTATTTATGTTGAAGTCTCTGATGTCACTAGGGAGCTCAGGTGGGTGAACTAGGCTAGTGTATATGGTCGTAGCTTGTATGACTTGGTATGCCTGGGGCAGCCCTCACTGAAAATGCCAAGATCAGGGTAGGCTGGAAAAGGGAGAGCAGATACTCCCAAAACTGGTGGTTAACACTGAAGTTAAACTTACCCACCAGTCACACACTGTGCTTCTGATTCCCCATATTGGCTATTAAGAAGCTGAAGAAGGAAATCACACAGGCCCCTTTATTGCATTCCAGTTCTCTGTCTCCCAGTCAGCACATAGGTCCAGTAGAGTGAAAAGTTACTTAAAAACTTTGCTCACTATACAAAATGTTCTTCTGTCCCCAAAAGGCCAGCCACATTGCCAGGTCAATATCAAT
>NW_027060317.1:0-1275 GCF_011386835.1 Chrysemys picta bellii | reverse complement strand
GAAGTGGAGCTGGGAAGGAGGAGAGGTCTCTCCCCTGCCACAGCAGCCACAGAGCTGAGGCTGGGAAGGAGGGCCGTCTCTCCCGGGCAGCCACAACCCTGGAGCTGGGGAAAGTCGCCTCTTTCTCTGGCTGAGGCAGCCTTAAAGATCCCAAATTCCCCCCACCCCTCTCTTCTCACCCCACTGCTCCCTCCCACCTACCTCCTATTCCTCCCAAGACCACCACCTCACCTTACATCTTCAGAGTCCAGGCACCTAATAAATGAAGCCACACCTGCGCGGCTCCACTATTTAGGTGGGTGGCCCTTCATTCTCTCATGTGTGGCTGCCCAGGCGCACACCTAGAGGGAACTATCTGCGGACCACCTGCATGGAGCTCGTGGACCATTACAGTTTGAGAACCTCTGGTCTAGCAGAAGGGGCTGAGTGTCCAGGCTAATGTGTTGGTGTCCTCCAAAGATTCACAGGAAACTCTGGCCCAAACCTTATGGATTCTCCAACCAGGGATGTAGAGCTGTTTTCCCCCTTTGCAACTGGCTCCCCGTTCTCCCTGGCAGCATGGTTGGATCATGTGCTGGGATGACATTGGCTCCCCAGTGAGCCTGTCCATTCCTGTGGGGTGGATGTTGTAGCAGGCGAATCAATATTTGTTCTAGATGTGCAGGAGGAGTTCCAGTCAGCAGCCTGTTCGTTGGTTCTATACCCCTTGTGGCTGATCAAATCAAGTAGGTGGCCAATGTGAGTGGAGTCCTACTTGTTTGCAGGCGTGAAGGCAGCTCTGAAGGTAACTCTGTCATTGTTCTTAACTAATTGTTGATGTGTTAAATTAGTGTCCAATTGCACATAGACATCATGAACAACCCAAAACTCAGGATAAATTCTACTTAATTGTATAAATAGATTTTCATTCTAAGCTGGGTTTTATTGTCCTGCATTTATTAAAATGTTGCAAGGCAGCAGCAAAACACTAGATGAAAAGTCACCCCCTCTTACAAGGGCCTCAAGAGTGTGTGTGTGTGAGATGTCCCAGGTGTGGGAGTCCTACATCCTGGCCTCCACCCAGTGTTTGCTGAAAGTGGTGGGCCGAGAAGCTAGTAGGACTACAGCCTCAGCCAAGGCACCACCCATAGGAGCCCTGTAATAAATAAAGTGGGGGGATAGCTCCCTTTGATGGACACCCAGCCAGCTACCGGTAGCTGTAAAATCCCTCTTGGTAGCTGTTTGAATCATAGAATACCAGGGTTAGAAGGGACCTCAGGAGGTCATCTAGTCCAA
>NW_027060316.1:0-1278 GCF_011386835.1 Chrysemys picta bellii | reverse complement strand
GGTGCAGACAGCACTGAATTTCATTGTGGATATTCAATGGAAACACAATATGGACCAGAGTACACAAAGATTGCAGGAGCAACTCACCGCGACCACCAATAGTTGGACACACTTACAATACACACGTCAGGATGGCGTTGACAGAATTTTAACCCTGTCGAAGGAGGAGAAGCAGTGTGTTTGGTGGTGGTTGGGATGTTGGACTATACTACAGTGGTCAGGACTCTCGGTGTTGCTGTGGATTATCATGGCAACTGGTGTATTGTTAAGTATACTTGTGCTTCGTTGCATATGGAACAGTCAAGAGGGGCACAACCCTCTAAAGAACGGCCACTAATTATAACCTATAAGTGATGTAATAGGCCGTTCCCCCTAGTGTACTAGACAACCCAGACCCAACCTTCTCAGGCCCACTATACTGGGAAGTCTGGAACACTAATTGGAATAGGTGTGGTATGCCCGTACCAGAGAAGGTGCAGGGCATTGTACTACACAAGGGGCAGTGGGACAGATGGAGCATCGACACCTTCCACCTCGATGCCTGGCCCTATCAGGAAATGTGTCGCCGTATATCCTATGCTTTCCCAGGGATACCCGGGCAGCAGGATCCCAAAAGAAAAGAAAGGGGTGGAGTGTTAGGATATAGATATTCAGGCCTGCCTGTACAGGCCTATACTTTAAGAACTTAGGTGTATTTTTAGCACTAGCTAGTGACAAGGGTATAAAACAAAGAATCAAATTCACAGTCTGCCTGTGTCTGGGCCTTCTCTCACCAGGAGAGTCTGAGGCCTGGTTCTTAGGCTCAGGCCTTTGGCTCAGCAGCAGGGGCAGCCATAAGCCGGGAAGTGAATGGTCACATCCTCCCATCCCAAACCAGTCACACTGACATAAGGGGCTATTGGGCTGTGTCAGGGCTGATTCCCCACTCTGGCACTTTGAGTGCAGGAAGTGGGGCCCACAAGGATTCTAACAATACTGGCCACTCCGGGCTGGTATTCAGCTCCCAAGTTTGCAGCTCTTCTCTGACCTTGGATTGGTATTTGCTGCCACCACCCAAGAGCAGAACCCCTTGGAGAGCCCAGGAAGGGGCACTTGGGAATTCCTTCCTGTGGGTCCCCTCAATCCCTTTCACCTCCACTCCAGGGAAGAGCTGAGAAAGAAAAACAAAGGAAATCAGCTGTTGCCACCGGCTAAATAAACAATACGTGCACAAACCTCGTAGACACAAAAATCCAATTCTGTTCTTTAAAAAGGTAAATTTTATTAATTAAAAAAAAG
>NW_027060315.1:0-1279 GCF_011386835.1 Chrysemys picta bellii | reverse complement strand
CATAGTTTCAAAGGCTCTAAGGCCAGCCCTGATCATCTAGTCTGACCCCCTGCATAACTCAGGCCCTAGAACGTCCCCAGAAGAATTCCTGTTTCACCATGGTCCCATGTGTCTTCACCTTCAGCTGGGGTAGAGTTCAGGGGTAGAGTGTTTGACTGCAGATCGAGTGGTCCTTGGTTCACATCCTAGTGCCCCCTTTGAAGTCTTTGTTAATAAGCAGCAGGTTTCACACAAACAAAAGGAAGTATTTTTTCAAACAACGCACAGTTAACCAGTGGAACTCTTTGCTGGAGGACGTTGTGAAGGCCAAGACTATAACAGATTTCAAAAATGACCTCGATAAATTTATGCAGGAGAGGTCTATTAATGGCTATTAGCCTGGATGGGTAGGGATGGTGTCCCTAACCTCTGTTTGCGAGGAGCCGGAAATGAGCAACAGGAATGGATCACTTGACGATTCCCTGTTCATTCATAGAATCATAGAATATCAGGGTTGGAAGGGACCTCAGGAGGTCATCTAGTCCAACCCCCTGCTCAAAGCAGGACCAATTCCCAACTAAATCATTCATTCCCTCTGGGCACTGGTTACTGTCGGAAGACAGGATACTGGACTAGATGGACCTTTGGTTTGACCCAGTCTAGGCGGTCTTGTGTTGCTTATATTCTTGGTTGTATGAACCAGTGCTGGCTAGTAGAGGAGCAGATGGCTTCAAAAGACCAGTCTCTTGGATCTGTGAATCCTGGGCAAACTAATTCCCTTCCTTTAGAGAATGACAGAAAAACCCATTTCCTCCTTCTTTCTACTCCAGGCTTCGTTCCTTTTTCCAAAGACTCGCCTCTAGGTCGCAGAGAGAGATCTACGTGCACAAAGTGTTTGTCCAACCTGCAGCAATTGAGGCATGCTCTGTCCTCAGCCAGCAAGAACAGGCCTTGCCAGAGAAGCCCCAGAGAAGCAAATTCTCATGGACCATCCTATCAGGCATGAAAACACTCTGTGTCTGTAGCCAATCTGACACCTCGATGGCAGATAGCGATGAGGAGAGAACAGTTTCCTCACCAAGAAGGTGGACGTACTTGTCCCTGAAGAAGAAAGCAGCTGAGACCCAGGTGGAGTCAGAGGAGGTGAAGCTGCAGGAGAATACAGAAAAAGTCAAACTGGGAATTTGGCTTTGCACTTTTCTCTCTGTCTCTCCCAAGCTCTGATCCTGTTGCCCATCCCCACAGATCTGAGTGCCTCCCCCGTGAATTAGATTGGCCTAGGGAGGTCTCTGGCAGAATT
>NW_027060314.1:0-1280 GCF_011386835.1 Chrysemys picta bellii | reverse complement strand
ACGGAGGCCGTGGGTGTCTCTGCTAGCGAGGATCCCCCCCCAGCCCTCCTCATGGCACCGATCATCTTCGCAACATTAAACACCCGGGGCTGTAGGATGGGTCTACGCAGGAGCCAGGTGCTCTCCTTCCTTCAGGAGGGGGGGTACTCTGTGATTTTCCTGCAGGAGACCCATACGGATCCGGCCGCTGAAGCTAGCTGGCGGCTGGAGTGGGGGGACAGGGTCTATTTTAGCCACCTCACAGTTTGTACGGCTGGAGTGGCGACCCTGTTCTCCCCCGACCTATGGCCCGAGGTGCTGGGGGTCACCGAGGCTGTGCCGGGCCGCCTGCTGCACCTCCGGGTCCGCATGGAGGGGCTTGTGGTTATTCTCGTCAATGTTTACGCCCCGACATTGGGCCCGGAGAGGTTGTGTTTTTATCAGCAGGCGTCCGCCTTCCTCGGCACCTTGGATCCTCGCGAGTGCCTGGTCCTGGGCGGGGACTTTAACGCCACCCTTGAGGAACGGGACCGCTCGGGGACCGAGCAGCACCAGGCCGCCGCTGACGTCCTCCGGGAGATCGTAAACATCACTCCCTGGTGGACGTCTGGCGCGACCACCACCCGGATGACGTTTCGACATTCCCTTTTGTCCGGGTGGAGGTCCATCGGTCGTACCACTCCCAGTTGGACCGCATCTATATGTCACGCTTCCATCTTTCCCGGGCCCACTCCTCCAGCGTCCGGCCGGTCCCTTTTTCAGATCACCATCTAGCCACCGTGACAGCCTCTCTCTGCGCGGAGAGGCCGGGGCCGGCCTATTGGCACTTTAATAATAGCTTGTTGGAGGATGTGGGCTTCGTGGCGTCCTTCTGGGAGTTCTGGCTAGCCTGGCGAGGGCAGCGGCGTGCCTTTCCCTCGGTGCGATGGTGGTGGGACCTGGGGAAGGTGCGCGCCCGGCTCTTCTGCCGTGACTACACCCGGGGCGCCAGCCGACTGAGGGATGCGGCGATAGGGCAGTTGGAACAGGAGGTCTTAGAGCTGGAGAGGCGTCTGGCCACCAGCCCCGGTGATCCATCCCTCTGCGGAGTGTGCCGGGAGAAGCGGGAAGAGCTGCGGACCCTCGAGGACCATTGGGCCCGAGGTGCCCTTGTTCGATCCCGCATCCGCCTCCTTCGGGAGATGGATCGCGGTTCCCGCTTCTTCTACACCCTGGAGAAAAAGAGGGGGGCTAAAAAGCACGTCACCTGCCTTCTAGCAGAGGACGGCACCCCCCTCACAGATCCGGCGGAAATGTGCGGG
>NW_027060313.1:0-1280 GCF_011386835.1 Chrysemys picta bellii | reverse complement strand
GGGAGGGAGGACTCTGGGCTTGTGGTCCAGGCTCAAGCCACCAAGAGAGATGAAGGGAAGAGACCTGGTCTTCGGCTGCCATCGGGTGGGATCAGGGCTCCAAGCTTCAGCCACTGGAGAGGTGGAGGGGAGTGGGAGGGTCTGGGCTCTGCGACTCATCCACAGGAGGGCAGGGAGGGATGTTGGGGCTCTGGACTTCAGCCACAAGAGGGGTGAGGGGGTCAGTGCTCCGGGCTTCAGCCACTGGGGTGATAGCCCCTCCTCCAATGCACTGGCCCCCAGAGCCTCTCATCAGCTCCACCAGAGCGAAACCCAGACCAGCTCGTCCCGCTGCAGCTCGCAGACCCCTCAGTACAGCTCCACCATCACCTGGTCCTGCTCAGGGCTGCTGTCAGGCTCCTTGAATTCAAGTTTGTAAACTACTTTCTGACTCCCCAGGTACAATGTGATATATTTTGTACATGCAAAGTATCAGTCCTTTGTGCAGCCCCTCCCAGAAATCAAAATTCCTAGAGATTTTGGCCGAGTCTCTCAGTGCTGCTAATGGTACCAGCCTCTGTCTGAATGTTTGTGTGTGTATGGATAAGTTTATTGTGATGTCATGTGTGACAAGAGCAAAGACCGTTCTGGTTCAGCATTCTTGCCCTGCCTTCAGTCTGCCAACTTGCTTGGTTGACAACGGCTGGTGAACCCAGGAGCTGATAGACGCGTACTATCCATCTGTCAACAACTTCTTGAATCAGCTATTTCCACAGGTTTTTCCCAGATTCTTTTCCTTAGATCACACATGACAGGTTGTTGCCTCCTTCATAGATTCATAGATTCTAGGACTGGAAGGGACCTCAAGAGGTCACTGAGTCCAGTCCCCTGCCCTCATGGCAGGACCAAATACTGTCTAGACCATCCCGGATAGATATTTATCTAGCCTACTCTTAAATATCACCAGAAATGGAGATTCCACAACCTCCCTAGGCAGTTTATTCCAGTGTTTACAGAACAAGTTTTCTCCCTCCTCCTTATGACACCCTTTTAGATACCTGAAAACTACTATCATGTCCCCTCTCAGTCTTCTCTTTTCCAAACTAAACAAACCCAATTCTTTCAGCCTTCCTTCATAGGTCATGTTCTCAAGACCTTTAATCATTCTTGTTGCTCTTCTCTGGACCCTCTCCAATTTCTCCACATCTTCCTTGAAATGTGGTGCCCAGAACTGGACACAATACTCCAGTTGAGGCGTAACCAGCGCAGAGTAGAGCGCAAGAATGACTTCTTATGTCTTG
>NW_027060312.1:0-1280 GCF_011386835.1 Chrysemys picta bellii | reverse complement strand
CCCGCGCCGTGTGGACCCCAGGTAATTCAATCCAAGATACTTGTGTATCTTGGATCAATCCCCCCGCCCCCAGTGTAGACCAGCCCTAAGGTGCCACAATTACTCCTGTTCTTTTTGCAGATACAGACTAACACGGCTGCTACCCTGAAACCTGTACAGACAGTGTGTGGAGCAGACCTGCTGCTGCTGCGGGCGTGTGGCAGTTCCGCTGGAGTCGGATCTGCACACCCGAGTGTGTCACACAGGGTCCTGCCACCTAACGTGGCAGCTGCTGTCATCTACTTGCTGTGTTCTCTCTTCTACCTCTAGGCAGGAAGCCTCACATGCAGCAGCATTCATTTACCTCTCTGTTTCTCAGTGATTGTTGAGTTGAAAGGGGTTCACTAAGTCACAGAAAACTCAGGCTTTTTTGCTGCATGCCTCTTAAGGGTGATAGATGTGACTTCGGGAAGGGCTGCCTCTACAGGTTAGGAAGGAGTAAAAGATGAATGACACTAGCTCTTGTTCAATTTTTTGTGGGCAGTGTGTTTGGGGACTTTTTCCCCTATCAAAGGACCAGTGCTGCTTTTTTATTTTTTAAAGGTTTAGCCCCAGTGAAAGGAATCTGGGAATTTCTATACTCCTGTTTGTTCATAGAACTGGTAAATCGTGGGTTGTGGCTCTTCCAGACAGCTTGATGCTGTGCTGTTAAATGACTTCAGTGCTAGCTAGTCAGTTCATATTAGGTTGACAAATTAAGCAGAATGTTCTTTATTTCTAGATTATAGTGCGCAGGGATGGTAAGCTCTGTGATTCTGCTTAGACACCAATGTTTTAAAAATGAACATAGGAACTCTTCAGAGCCACTAGCTAGTGATTCAGTGAGCCTTTTAAAATATACCAGCAAAAAAAAAAAAGCCTTTTATTTCTTTGGCTTCACCAGTTGGGAGGCAGGGAGAGGTATTGTAGGGTTGTTTATTTCATTTTGGTTTTGTACTGCTTTATTTTACAAATTAAAGGAACCTGGTTATTTGGTGCTGTTTTTAAAAGGTGGCATATAATATGATGGAGTATTCATTCTATAAGTTAGCTACCAGAGAGTGTTTATAGTGACAATAGTACTTTGAGCAGTCAAGAAAGTACTAAAGCATTTTAAAATGAGAGAGAGAGAGAGAATCAGAGGATAGTTCAAAGATTTCTCCTAAAATAGATGCTACAACAAACATGAACTTGGTCCAGAAGGTACCATTCTGATCATCTAGTCTGACTTGGTGCAGTTCTTTGGCTAGTACAATGCAGGA
>NW_027060311.1:0-1281 GCF_011386835.1 Chrysemys picta bellii | reverse complement strand
AGCCAAAATAAAGAAATAAACCTGATCGCGTCTAGTTAAACATTCCCTGCCCAATGATTTTTCTCGGTATGGAAGATGAATTTTCATACCTGGTTGCAGCCTTACACAGAATTGCTGCTCCGTGTCCTGTCTCCAGAGAACAGACACAGACAAAGAGAAGTTTTTTCCCCATTTTAAAAAGTTTTAGCCCTCCATTGGATCTTTTGGTCAGGTGCCCACTCCTTTTCCTTTAGCTGGGGAACTTTGTTAACCCTTTACAGGTAAAGCAGCAGAGAACAGCCACCAAGAGGGACTTTATAGCTAACTGGCTGGCTGGGTGTTCATAAAAGGGAGCCCCCCCCCCCCTTCATTTATTACACATGGTCACGCTACATCTGGCTACTTGTCCTACAGAAAACAGGCCCTGTGTGGAGTCCTCCACATGGAGTCCCATTGCTGTTCTGCTTGTTCTCCTTGATCCAACCCTTCTCTGAACAAGTAGCTCACACAGTCAGGTCCTACACAAGCCAACATTCTGCTGGAAGCCATCAGAACCTTCTTAGACTGTCAATTCTTGGGAGCTGGGCCTGTGTCTTCCTTTGTTTGCAGACAGAGCCCAGTATATTGTAGGTGCTGCCCGGATACATCATCATCCTCAACTCATCACGATTTCTGCTCCTGACTATTCATTGCTCTGCAACATTGTTAATTTATCTACCAGGTGTTCCGTGTGGAGGGGTTTTGAATGAAGGTAGAATATTCTACCCGATGATGTTCTCTATCTAAATCCCTTTCACCCTGATATATATTTTTTCTCATTTTGGTTTAGGATTTCATTGTGAAAAAAAGTCTCTTAAGACTCTTGTTTGTTCTCAGCAAGAGCATCGACTGGCATAACATGCCTGACTTTTTTATTCACAACTTTGCATCAGACACTGCAGGAGCCATAGTGGTGAGTAAATAATATACACAGGATCCGTGTTGTTGGCTGGAAAAGATTGATGAACTGTGGAGAATACATAGCTGCTAAACCCACGCTAGGGTCCATGGAATCTGGAGAGTTGTAAAGAACTTTGTTGTATACACTGAAGCAATTATTTCAGTGTGTAAAATTGAGGTCAGTGCTGATTGACTGGAAATATTAGTGTGAATGGACAGAGAGAGGATGCTAGTTGGTGGGAAGTAGGAGATGAGTGGACAGAGATGGATGAGGAAATGAGTGAGTGAATTTGTGGCTGGGTAGAAATGGATGAGATCCCTTTGGACAACACCACTGGCTGAGTAGCTTCATGATCTGGGAGC
>NW_027060310.1:0-1287 GCF_011386835.1 Chrysemys picta bellii | reverse complement strand
GGTCCCTGCAGGGCTGGGAGGCACCGGATGTCTGGGGAATTCCCTCCTGTCTCCACAGTCATAAATAATAATGGCTGTTTCACTGTGTTTCTTTTTGATTCACTGTTTGAAAACCTGAGATTTTTAAAGAGGATATTATAATTGAACTCTTTAGACTTCCTTAGGCATTTATTTACTAGAGTCTAGATAAACTTACACCTACTATGGCCTGAAATAAATGTGAAGGAAAAAAATAAGAGAAGTGTGCATGTGTTACTTCAAACATCAACTTTTAAAGAAAGTGGCACATAAATCAATAAATTTGGGACCCACAGATCTAGATAGATTAGATCAGATACTAATGCTTTATTGTTGTAGGTCTAGATCCACAAAGGTATTTGATTTCAGTGGAAATTAGGAGCCTAAATACATTGCGGGTCTGGCTCTAGACCCCAAACCTGTAATGAGAACGGCTTGGGCAGACCCCTGAACTTGTATTGCACCCTAAACTTGCAAGATCTGGGACTTTATTAGCAATGGGCTAAATTCTGATCATAGTTAAACCCGTGCAGCCTATTTGATTTCTGTGGGGTTGCCTGGATAGAACATGGTGCAGTTTTTTACTTTTGCACATATCATTTTGGTATGAATCTTCCATGTAGCCAAAAGGGAGAATTCATCACTTAAAAAGAAGTGAATGTTCATGGGTGTTACTACTAATCAAGGCTTGGCTAAACAGATACAACCACAGCTTTTAAATAATTCTACTCCCAGTTACTCTTAACATTGAGAACTTTATTAGTCCTTTTAATCAGCGAATCTCACACTGCTTTACAAAGATTAGTATTATCTTTACCTTGCAGATGGGAAAACTGAGGCAGTTGGAAGTTACTGGAGATGGAGAGGTGGGATGGGAGGGAAGGGTCTGGTTGAGGGCAGATTTGGGAACAGAGTGACCTAATTAGTGGTACAAGCTGCTTAGTGCAAAGTATGCTTTTGATGCACAAATATTCTAGTGCCAATTCCACTGTACAAATTATTGGTACTTTCCAGACCCAAAGATTTGTAAAGAAGAGAAGCCTAATTTTAGTTCTCAGGAAATGGAACTGCACTGAGAACATTTGGAATAACAGATACTCTGTTTGGTGTGATGCTTTTCCTTATTTAATTATGTTTAACGGAGGTCTCTACAGTTCCTCTTAATGCCCCTTAAATCCTTCCCTATAAGGTCTTGAGAGTCGCTATGGACAATACTGATGTTTTCAAAAGTAATAAAAGTCTAATTCAGCAAACCAAAAAACTAAACCT
>NW_027060309.1:0-1288 GCF_011386835.1 Chrysemys picta bellii | reverse complement strand
CCCACTTTGAACTTTAGGGTACAAATATAGGGGCCTGCATGAAAACTTCTAAGCTTAACTACCAGCTTAGCTCTGGTTCGGCTGCTACCATTTCAATGGATTCCATTCCTGGGAAACCTTGAAAAACCTTCACCAATTCCCTGGTGAATACAGATCCAAACCCCTTGGATCTTAAAACAAGGGGAAATTAACCATTCCCCTCCTTCCTCCCACCAACTCCTGGTGAATCAGTTCCAACCCCCCTGGGATCTACAACAGGGAGAAATTAACCATCCCCCCTCCTTCCTCCCACCAACTCCTGGTGAATACAGTTCCAACCCCTTGGATCTTAAAACAAGGAAAAAATCAATCAGGTTCTTAAAAAGAAGGTTTTTAATTAAAGAAAAAGGTAAAAATCATCTCTGTAAAATCAGTATGGAAATTAACCTTACAGGGTAATCAAACTTAAAGAGCTCAGAGGACTCCCCTCTAGTCTCAGGTTCAAAGTACAGCAAACAAAGATAAACACTCTAGTAAAAGGTACATTTACAAGTTGAGAAAACAAAGGAAAACTAACACGCCTTGCCTGACTATTTACTTACAAGTTTGAAATAGGAGAGACTTGTTTAGAAAGATGTGGAGAACCTGGATTGATGTCTGGTCCCTCTCAGTCCCGAGAACGAACACACTCCCAAACAAAGAACACAAACAAAAGCCTTCCCCCCCCAAGATTTGAAAGTATCTTGTCCCCTTATTGGTCCTTTAGGTCAGATGCCAGCCAGGTTACCTGAGCTTCTTAACCCTTACAGGGAAAAGGATTTTGGAGTCTCTGGCCAGGAGGGGTTTTATAGTACTGTACACAGGACAGCTATTACCCTTCCCTTTATAGTTATGACAAGGGGCTTGGGGTATGGGAGGGGACTCTGGGCTAGGGGTTGGGATGTAGGGGCTGAGGGCTCTGGCTGGGGGCATGGGCTCTGAGCTGCAGGATGGGACTCTGGGCTGGAGCAGGCGGTTGAGGTACAGGGGGGTGAGGGATACAGGGTCCCGGCCGTGCTTACTGTGGCTCTCAGGTACTGTGGCTGCCAGGTCCCTGTGGCCCTTAGGTGGAGGTGCAGCCAGTGAGGCTCTGTGCACTGCCCTCGCGCCTGTAGGTGCCACACCCCAGCTCCCATTGGTCGCATTTCCCAGACAATGAGAGCTGCAGAGCCAGCATTTGGGTGGGGGCAGCACGCGGAGCCTCCCTGGCTGCCTCTGTGCTTAGGGGCCACAGGGAACTGGCAGCCACTTCCAGAAGCCATGTGGAACC
>NW_027060308.1:0-1289 GCF_011386835.1 Chrysemys picta bellii | reverse complement strand
ATCAGAATCTGCTCCCTGCAATCAAAGGGAGGGAATATCCCCCTGAAGGGGAGAAATCGGAGGGGAGGGATGGGCAGAGGGACAAATCTGGGACAGGATCAGGGGTTCAGACTGGGGTGGGGGGCGGCCTGCCCTGCCAGGTAGGTGCAGAAGGGAAAACCCCCAGATAGAGGGAGGCAGCAGTTCCAAACTAGGGTGTGGTGGAGGGTAGAAGGACTTGTGTTCCTCACTGGATGGTCCATCTCAGCACCCCCTCCCCAGGGCTGTGGTGTTAAAGGCCCCGGGTGGCCCAGTGCCCAGGTACCGCAGCTCTGCTCTAGCTGAAATGGTGACTGAGCTGCGAAAGGAGACTTGATTCAGGGAAATAGTTTACACCCTCTGCCCCCCACCCTCCTGGGCTCTGCTGCTATCAGCTCCTGAGCCAGAGACTGCAGGTGATACGAGAGATCTGGGGTAAGTGCTGGGGCCTGGCTGGAAAGTGACTCTGCAGAAATGGCTCCTGCTCGCTCCATCTCTGCCCCGAGTGTCTGCGCGGCGCAGAGCTGCTGCCCCAGCGCCCCCAGGCTCACCCCCGTTAGCAGTGACTGTAGCTATTGGCGAGGAAATGCCCACGGGAATGCAGGACAGTGACCGGCTCTTCGTGCAGGAGGGAGAGGGGAGAGACTGTACGGGGCAGCTGGAGCAATCAGTGGGGAGGGAGTTCTGGGCACCCAGCCTTGCCCAGCTCCATTCCCTGCAGCCCCCCGGGGCAGTGACTTTCCTGGGAGAGGGGGGGGGCAGAGAGAGGAAAAGCCAGTTCCTGCCTCTGCCTGGTCCCTGCGCTTCTGAGGGAATGGGCTGTTCTGGGGACAGTGTCGAGGGATCCCCCAAAGTGGCTCCTTTGATTCTGCTCTTTTCTGGCGTTTGGCTCAGAGACTCTGTTCCTGGGAGAGTGTAATAGCGTCTGGTGGGTTTAGTCCTGGGGGAGAGGTCGGGTCTGTGCTGTAATAGCGTCACTGAGGCTTCTCCCAGCATGGCAGAGTCTAGAGTGTCTGTCTGCTAGGACAGAGCCTGGGGGAATCGGGGTGTGAAATGGACTAACACTCATTCAGAAACCTCCCAAACTTCCCTTCTCACCCTGACAGGCTGCAGAATAACGACCCCATTTTGCTCCAGACCGTCCCATCTGCCTAGGGGCTGGGGAAGGGAAATGGCTGTGGTGGATCCAGCTCAGGTAGGAGATTTTGGGGGAGCTGCTGGGGAGGCTTGTTGTAGAGGGGGAGGGTCATGAAATCATTGAGTTCACAGTT
>NW_027060307.1:0-1290 GCF_011386835.1 Chrysemys picta bellii | reverse complement strand
GGCTCACTCTCAGAACAGGTCAACTATAGGAGTGGCAAAGAAAGAGACAGTGGAGCTAGACCTGAAGAATACCACACGTGGATGTGAATCAAGCAACTGGTTTCCCATCTCCTGCGACCCTTCAAGCTAAAACTTGCTGAAGTTCTGTATATAAATATGTAAATGTGCCCAGTCAACAGCAGATGTGAAATGGTGTAGCTGTATTGACATCAATCAAGCTATGCCAATGTAAATCAGCTGGAGATCTGACCACACTGGCACCGGTGGAACTACAGCTGATCTCAACAGATCCAGATCTGATTCATAGATTCTAGGACTGGAAGGGATCTTGGGAGGTCATTGAGTCCAGTCCCCAGTGGGAAAAGACCCTAAAAGGTCATTGAGTCCAGCCCCCTGCCTTCACTAGCAGGACCCAAGTACTGATTTTGCCCCAGATTCCTAAGTGGTCCCCTCAAGGATTGAACTCACAGCCCTGGGTTTAGCAGGCCAATGCTCAAACCACTGAGCTATCCCTCCCACTAAATGAGATATATCAGTTTATACTAGCAATGGAGGTATACCAGTTTCCAGCATCAGGGGATCTATTCTTCCTCTTCGAATACATTTTTTTCTCTCTCTACATGAAAATTTCAAAAGGAATCAGTCTTTCTTGTTTTCTTCCCCTTTTGGGAATGTTCTTCTACAACCATATTTTACCAAATAAGATTTCCAAATGAGGGCAAAATTCTGATCTCACTCGTATCTTCATCATGAGAATAATCATGCCAATGCAAGCATTCCCACTGAAGTCACAACTCACATAAGTAAGGACTTATCCATAGATGTGACAAAGAAAGAAACATTGGTGCTGAATATTAGAGACACCAAATAGGTCCATGCAAATTGTACCAATTCATGCTGGTTTCCCATCTGTTGGGAGCCTTCAGTCTAAAATTGGCTGTATGAGTAAACTGATGGTGCTGAGCCCAACATGGTTAAAACACTTTGAAGAATGAAAATCATTATGGGTCAATTTCATCTCCGATGTAAGAATGTTGAAATCAGTGGAGGATTTTGGCCCAGTGGGTACTAAACAAATGTTGTTATTCTTTCCTAAATATTAAAGAACAGTTTAAATTGTTCCTAATATCAAAGCAGCATCCTAAATGCATTGGTTTCTCTCAGCATACAGAACACCAAGGTCCAGTCCCTCAGCTAGTGTAAATCTTAATAGCTCCATGGTTGTACAATGAGCTATACTGATTTACACCATTTGAGGATCTTTGTCTCATCCCCTTGCTATAAAGAGTT
>NW_027060306.1:0-1293 GCF_011386835.1 Chrysemys picta bellii | reverse complement strand
ACATCAATAGACCTTTGGGCAGTGATGGCTCCTGCTTGGGTTATATGCTGTGTTTGCAGAGGTATCGCCCAGGAGCCCCAGCCAGAGGAGAAACTGGAAGAAGTGAACCGGAGCAGCCTGGACATCCTTGTAAGCAGAGATGAACAGTCCACCGCTTTCTGTCTTCTCCATGACTGTCTGTGAGTGAACAATTATGGCACTCTATTCCTCATCCGTACCACTCTAGTTTTCTTCCACCATTCTCCTGCTGCTCTCTGGCCCTGCTGTATCACGGCACGCAGTGTCACTGTTGCTCCTTAAGGAAATGCTCTGTGCATTACCCCAGGTGTCCACCCAGTGCCACTGTTGCTCCATGGGGGAAATGCTTTGTGCATTACCTGGATTGGCCACCCAGTGTCACTGTTGCTTTATTTGGGAAATGCTCTGTGCAACTATACAGAGTGTCCACCCGGTGTCAATATTGCTCCATGAAGGAAATGCTCTGTGATTACCCGGGGTGGCCACACAGTCTCATTTTTGCTTCATGAGAGAAATGTTCTGTGCAATTACACTGAGTGGCCACCGGGCGTCACTGCTGTTCCACAGGGGAAAAGCTCTGACCATTTCCCCGATTGGCCATGTAGTGTCTCTGTTGCTCCATGAAAGAAATGCTCTGTGCAGTCGTCCAACTGGCCGCCCAATGTCACTGCTGCTTCTTAAGGGATTACTCTGAGGGTACTGCAGATGACAACACAGTGTCACTGTTGACAATGGGGGAAATTCTTTGTGCATTACCCCTTGTGGCCACCTAGTTAGTCTTGCTCCCTGAAATGCTTTGTGAATTACCTGGATTAGCCACCCAGTGTCACTGTTGCTCCCTTTGGAACTACTTTGTGCATTACCTCGAGTGGCCACCAGGTGCCACTCCTGCTCCCTGAAATGTTTTCTTTATTACCTGGATTAGCCAACAGGTGTCACTGTTGCTCCAGTAGGGTAAGGCTTTGTGCATTACCCAAAGTGGCCACATGGTGTCATTATTACTTCATGTGGGAAATGCTCTGTGCAATTACACCGAGTGGCCACCTGGTGTCACTGTTACTGCCGAAGGGAAATGCTTTGTGCATTCCCCTGACGGGCCACCTGGTATCACTGTTGCTCCACGAGAGAAATGATCACTCAGTTTCTGTTCATCCAGTGGGGCTGATGTAGATGGGATGGGAGAGGGAGGCAGGGATGAGGGCAAGATTTCACACACCAATAGAGATTTGTGTAGTGATGGCTCATGCTTGGCTTTTCCAGCTGCGCTTGCAGAGG
>NW_027060305.1:0-1294 GCF_011386835.1 Chrysemys picta bellii | reverse complement strand
ACATTCAGCTATTTTGTCAGGTATTGCAAGCTATATCATGATGTTATTTTTCTGTCAATTTCTGTATCATAGCCACAGCTCAATTTTATATTGAGCTCAGCAATATAATTCACTCATATAATTTCACACATGGAAAAAATTTACTGCATCACAAAACTCATTTTTAAAAAACTGCCCACTTTCAAAGCAATAATTATTGTTTTTCTATATGTAGCAATAAAACTTAAAATGGAGTCAGATGTGTTCTGGATGATCAAATTCAATTTTACTTTCACCAAGAGAAAAAAATTAACAAAACCAGTGAGATATTTCTTGAATTACCTGTTTAATCTGTATACTTTGTTCATCCTGGAGATTCAATGGGAGTTTGCGGGTGCTCAAGATCTCCCAGGATCAGGCTACCAGTTACACCAGTTTAAATCCATAGTAATTGTACTAAACTTGATGAAGTTACTCTGGATTTACATCAATGCAAATGAACTCAGAAGTTGGTCCTGGGATGATCAGAAATATTTTGCTACTATTTTGCCTTTTTAAAATATTACTCTTTGTTTGGGGCTAGATTCTGATATCTTTTAGTCGCACTGAGTTGCTTCTTACTTTGAAAGTAGTTCCATTGATATCAATGACACTACTCACACTGAGTAGCACTTTCATTGATGAGTAGTGTCATTGACATCAGTGGAACTACTTAGGGAACAAGATGCTACTCAGTGCGAGTAAAGGGCATCAGAACCTGGTCCTGTGTGAACTTTTTTTCATACAACCACCTCCTCCCACCACAGAGGTCCCAATTCTCTATTTCCTTATGCCTTGTGTATTCATATCAGTGTAAAGTGGAGGTAAGATGCAACTAAATCAGAATGTAGTATTATACACCCACTTTGCACAAGTGTAAATGACTATACAAGGTACAGAGCAATGGAAACATCAGGCCCAGAGTTTCTCATCAAAGTGTAAAAAACCAAACCAAAACAAACAGACGAGACATCTCAAAGATACCACTGAACAAAGAAAGTGGTGTAATGAGGATGGACAGCCATTGAAGTTTACACTCATAAAATTAAAAATCACAATGCAATATTAGATCAAAGATACAAGCAATTAATATCTAAGCAAAAAATTAAGATATACATTTGAACTATGATAAAAGAATTTCAGGCCAAAGCTAAAAATATCCTGCAATTCTTATTTGAGACTAGGCTGTTTTGTTTTAGGATAAAAGTTATGAGCAAGTTTGTGCCACTAATTTCTGCTCAGCACTCAAGGCAGAGATCTCAGTTGCTTATCCACA
>NW_027060304.1:0-1295 GCF_011386835.1 Chrysemys picta bellii | reverse complement strand
CAGTTGGGGACTTTAGCCCCGGTGACGTGGCCCTGATCATTCGTCCCATGCATACAGCAAGTAGCTGCCACATTCCCAATTATGAAAATGATCCATCCGTTTTCAATTTACTAGGGAACTACTGGGCATCCCAATCTGGGTGGTGAAGCTAAAATGAGGCATGTGGAATGAGGAAAATGTACTTAGTGCTTGCCCCAGAAATGGGGCTGGCTATTGTTTGATCACTGACCAGGTATTTCTGGTGTGTGGCACCTCCCACAGCTAGGTCCTCTTGCATGAAGGGGCTGAATAAAGTTGGGGTCCTGCGGCCCTTGATACAGCCACATTTTCAGCCTGAACTTTACTTTAGTCCCTACTTTTGACCTGCAATTATTTGCAGTTACACCTTAGCACACGTGGGCACCTGAAATACCTGATTTCACACCTAAATCCAGTACTTTGGCATCCAAGTGATCAACTTGACGGGTGAAAAGACCAGTAGGAGCAAAGCTGCGCCTGCAAATTGTGGGTGTAAATATGGTGGCAAATCTTTAAACATCTGACCCGTACTGTCAGAGTTGCTAAAGCTTTCAGTGCCTGCGCTTTTTTAATTCTGAAAAGCCATTTATGGCCCTAAAGTTGAGGGGAGAGAAATTACAGACACTGGACCAAATTCACTACCAAAGTCAATAGAATTTAGAACACTTAATTTGCCTCACATCCCGCATGCTCACATATGGTCTCTCTAACCAAATCATTGGAGTGAATAGTATCTAAGACCCAGAGGAGTAAAGGGCACAGACACAGGGCCGGCGTAACCCATTAGGCGGTCGCCTAGGGCGCTACAATTTGAGGGGTGGCGACCACAGTGGTATTTCGGCGGCGGGATCTTCCGCCGCCTCTGTGGGGGGTGGCATTTCGGGGCGGGACCTTCCGCCGCCTTGGGCAGCAGAAAATCTGGCGGCGCTCCTGCAAAGACAAGGTGATATATTTATTAAAGTGATATTTATTTCTAATGTTAAAAAATCTCATTTCAATGTAGGACTTTCTTTGCTATAACATTTTCCTTACTCTGATAAGGGCTTTGCTGCATGTTATCTTCCCAAGGGAGGCATTGATGAATTCATTACATCAGGTTTGGGGGATGATTTGGAAGATCAATTATAAGAAAAGGGTCATTTATACTGCAGATGTCTTTCTGTTATCAGTTTCCTTTGGTTTATAATGGAAATGAGGCAGGGATATAACGATGCATCTGGCTTTCTGGGTGATTGTCAAGAGCACAGCTTTGAATCACGGCAGGCCAATATCAGTTG
>NW_027060303.1:0-1300 GCF_011386835.1 Chrysemys picta bellii | reverse complement strand
ACAATACACCTCTACCCCAATATAACGCTGTCCTCAGGAGCCAAAAAAAATCTTACCACATTATAGGTGAAACCACGTTATATCAAACTTGCTTTGATCCGCCAAGTGCGCAGTCCCGCTCCCCCAGAGCGCTGCTTTACCGCATTATATCTGAATTCGTGTTATATCGGGGTAGAGGTGTAATGGCAGATTAACATGGCAATGTGAAAGCTTTATTAACTCTTTTAAAAAACAGTATTACTCTTGTATTACAGTCTTGATGGAGACTCTGCAAAAGTTATATGAGAGAAAGAGTGATTAAAATATACAAAATAAAGGAGCAGATCCTCAGCTGGTATAAACTTATAGTGACACTGACTTCAGTGGTGCGAATGAGAATTAACACCAGCTGAGGATCTGCCCAAAATGTCTAGGGCACGGGTCTCAAACTCAATTTACCTTAGAGCCAGTGACAGTCCTCAAATCCTACTAGTGGGCCAATAATGTCACTGAAGATGGTGTTCAGAAAAGAAAGTTGATATTGTATTTTTTATTTTGAATTTCTTAGAAATAATAAAACTATCATACAACTTTATACAATTCTTTGCCTGCCAGAGAGTTTTTAGTGTTTGCCAGACACCTGACAATGCTTCAGTTCTGTCAGTTTGTTGATGTTTGGCCTCAGTGGCTAAGCAGTTGAAACCTTCAGGATTGCAGCAAGGTGTGCATCAGATAGTTGAGTTCGGCATTTTGACTTGTTTATATTCATTGTGGAAAAAAGTGACGCTGCCTCCATGGCTGCCTGTGTCTGGCAACTAATGATGCTGCCTCCATGGCTGACTCTGCCCGGTGACTAGTGATGGTATCTCTGTCCCTCTCCCCCAGCCAATGGGAGCTGCAGGGGGCGGCACCTGCAGCAGACATTGCTGGCGACATGGCTGCATGCGTCTCTCCTCCACGGGCCGCAATGGGGAGGTTCTCGGGTTGCAGGTGGCCCGCAGGCCGGGACTTTGAGACCCCTGGTCTAGGGCACCCTCTACCTGGGATGGACACTCTTTTGTGCAGTAGAGTCTAAATCTAAATAAATTAGTTTAGTAGGGGATAGGGGGAGTTGAAGTTATTTTTATTTCTTTAAATATTTTACAAGTAAGAGCAAGTTTATAAACGCTAGCTAAAAGATTAAAATGCTTAAACAACAATTAAGTCAAAGGAATTCATCTGAATGTAGGATTTACAGGATGAGCAGACTTTAAATTAGACAAATCTGGAGTGTGATGAGCATAGACAATACAAAGGATTTAATATTAAAACAAATTAAAAT
>NW_027060302.1:0-1302 GCF_011386835.1 Chrysemys picta bellii | reverse complement strand
GAATCACTGCATTTAATTTCCCCTTTGTCTATATTGCCTTTTCTGCTGCTATGAGGATATTCTGTAAACCTTGAACTTCTGATATCAGTGTGGTTTCCTCTCACTTCTAGTATAGGTGAATTAGTATTCGTACTCTGTACTCCTAATCTCTAGCTGATCAACCCTTGTGTTGAGATCTGTGGGGTCCACTGTTGGTCACATCTGTTTAATGTGCATGTTCTAATTTTCAACGGAGCTGGGGAATAGATGCATCCCATCTTGCAATGACAGGCTAAGCTCCACTGCAGTCTAGCTTGTGCATACTTGACTAGCTGAGGTCTAGTTTTTGGGAAATAAGTCCTATATGGTTGGGAACCACAGATTTAAAGCACTAGATCTATGCTGAATTCATTGTCTGGACAAATTTTAGCCTTTCACCTGAGTTATATGTTTTTCCTCCACTGGGGAGTGGTACTGTTTTTCTGTGTGTTTTCTGAAAAGCTGTCATTCTAAGATAACTTAACTATCTTGGTGTGGTGAATAAAACAGCCGCCTCTTTCACAAATGGTAAGGGCTAGATTGCTATATCTATACTCATCCTTAATAGTACATCACAATCGTGTCTTATATGTTGAGCCTCCAACTTTCTCTTATACCAATAGCAATGTATCTGTGGCAGAACAAGGATGTGTGCAGTGAGAGAGAAATTTCAGACGGACCCAGGTGTAGCCACAAAACCTTTCCTTGTTTTTCAGATTTATTTTCACATGGTTCTTGAGAAATCAGAAAAGTGCAACTACAGTAACCCCAAAGGCATCATAATCTCTGGCTAAATTCCCTTCGTGCAGCTTAAATCCTTTTATAAATAAATATTACAAACTCCAGTAGCTTTGCTTCTGCTAGAGCTCCATGACTTGACTTCCAGAACTCAATCCCCTGATCAAATGAACATAAGCCTGCCTCTTTTTAAGGTTCTGAACTTCCCTGGACATTTTCATTCAGCAGCTGAGAACATCTTCTTGAAGTTATGCTGAAAAATCATTACTAGGATTTAGCATTCCACCTCTAACACACCTCCAACGCCCTTCCCTCCGCAAAACAAAAACCAACCCTTCACTGTCTAGTTAAGTCAGGCTTCACCTTAGCGGTAGAACCAAAATGGGGACCATCATCGCCAGGAGTCTTGTTCTGGGATGCATGGAAAGACCTGTGTACTCTGATACAGTATGCCTTTATTTATATTAATCTGCTTATGTTTCACAAAATCATAGACATGTAGAGGCAAATCCTTAGCTGGCATAAATTATCATAACTTTGTTGAAT
>NW_027060301.1:0-1302 GCF_011386835.1 Chrysemys picta bellii | reverse complement strand
TACCGCGTTATATCCGAATTCGTATTATATTGGGTCACGTTATATCGGGGTAGAGGTGTATTATTATTTGTATGGGGAGGACCATTCTGCAGAGCTAGTATTAATGGCATAAGTCCTTTGACAGTGCCAAATTAATTACAATAAAAATGGAAAATATTATTTACCACCTTCATTTTAAAAGGGCTTATGTTCTTGAATATTTTATCCATAAAGATTAAAATTATTGTTTTTATTTAGGCTTTAAATAATTGGATATTTTTCTAACATGGCTTCTCTTGCAGCCCAGATCCCTGTTGGCTATGTTTCCTAGAAAGGAAAATTGTTAATATTTACTAGAGTGAATAATTGAAACCTCTGGCATAATTTGATACGCCAAGTAAAACAAGTGATATTTTTGACAGTTTGAACTCCACAGTTTTTGATATGTTTAAAGAAACTGTTATCTTGTGTCACAGCAAAGCCACACAGTTTCATGCTGTTTGGTCAGCTTTGCTGTTCGGGCTCTGTTGCACTAACAAAATAATGCAGCGTTCAAGTTGCTAGCATAATAGAAAAATGTTTTAGCTTTTTTAGAATACATATAATGGAATCAGCTACTGACCTTTTGGCTTTTAAATCTCAGCTTTATTAAATCTAAACTGGGGGGCAGATTTGACCTTTTAAAGAAAGATTTGGGTTTTTTTGTGCTTTTGTTTTGTTTAATTTTAATTTTAATTTTAAAATCATAGACTATTACAAGATGGTGTTCATTCTTATCTGGAGGTATGTAAAATGTAATGAAATTTGTTAGAAGGCAAGGGAGCACTCTTCTATGCATAGCTTGTACCTTAGTTATATTTCTTAGATACAGTACATGTGATACAGTAATGTGAATGTTAACATTTTCTCTCATTCACAATTGTTTCACAGTGGCTGGAATGGCTGGCACTGCTCATATTGATGGCGACCATATTGTTGTATCAGTCCCTGAAGCTGTATTAGTTTCTGATGTTGTCACGGATGATGGGATAACTCTTGATCATGGCTTAGCTGCTGAAGTTGTCCAAGGACCAGATATCATCACTGAAACTGATGTTGTAACAGAAGGTGTAATTGTTCCTGAGTCTGTGTTGGAAGCTGATGTTGCGATTGAAGAAGCTTTAGATACCAGTGATCATGTTTTAACTTCTGATCTAATAACGGAAACTGTTAGAGTTCCTGATCAGGTTTTTGTGGCTGACCTTGTTACGGGTCCTGATGGACATTTGGAACATGTGGTGCAAGACTCTGTGTCAGGAGCTGACTCACCCACAATGGTTTCAG
>NW_027060300.1:0-1304 GCF_011386835.1 Chrysemys picta bellii | reverse complement strand
TGAGCTTTGGCCTGCTAAACCCAGTGTTGAGTTCAGCCCTTGAGGGGGCTACTTAAGGATCTGAGGCAAAAATCAGTACGTGGTCCTGCTAGTGAATGCAGGGGACTGGACTCAGACCTTTCGGGGTGCCTTCCAGCTCTATGAACTAGGTATATCTCCATATATTATCTGGGGGGAGGGATAGCTCAGTGGTTTGAGCATTGGTTTGCTAAACCCAGGGTTGTGAGTTCAATCCTTGAGGGGGCCATTTGGGGATTTAGTTGGTCTTGCTTTGAGCAGGGGGTTGGACTAGATGACCTCCTGAGGTCCATTCCAACCCTGATAGTTCTGTATGTATTGAGTTCTACATAGACTGTCAAAAATTTGCTCCTGTTTAAAAACAGTTCATTTTGTTCCTATTAATGTTTAACTGAAGGCATCAGAGATTTAATAGTATAGATAAGAAGTATGACTGACTGATTATGATTAAATTTAGTAAAATCTAATCTTCATTGTAGAAATTATGTTTAATAACCCAAAAAGTATAGCATAAAATGACTGCATTTTGATAAATCCTTTAATGACCAAAACGCTTTCTAAATCAAATCTGTGACAAAAAGCTATTCCAGACTTATTGGTTTTTACTCAACTGAACATTCTTTGACATTTAAGTTATTTATATACTGAAGAAGGTGGTGGGTGTTTTTTAGGTCTCTTAGCTACCATTTTTATATTCCCAGGGGAATTCTGCAGATTGAATGGTTAAAATGTAAAAGGCTCAGCAAGTTCAATTCCATGGTGTAACACCTCCTTCATCGAACAGAGGAAGTTGGATGCTCACCCAGGTGATATGGGGTAATGTAGGTGAAGCAATCCAGCCTGAATTAGCTGAGCTCTTGAGCATACAGTATTGCCAACCCCAAATGTTGAATAATCCTGTCAGGCTCACTAAAAATCATGAGACTTTGTAACCTTTGTAGTTACCGTCTGCTTTTTGAGCCTTTAGGGTGCACTAGGGACTCATTTTGAAGCTTTCTCCACAGCCGTGAGGACTAGAAAGTTCCATTTTCTTTAAGAATGAAGGCTGGAATCGTCATATAACCACTTGACTGCAGGAGCTGGGGCTTTATAGTCTGATGGTCAATATTCTGGAAACAAAGATGAACAAGTTAGTTCAGCGTGCTCTCTATCCATTCTGCCTGGACGCAGATAAAACAGCTTAAGGAAAAGAATGAAGACCCATGTTCATTATTCAAAATCACTTTGTTCGGCTATCGTTTATTCATCCATGGGTCTGGGGGCTACTTCATGGCATTCCTGCCTAA
>NW_027060299.1:0-1305 GCF_011386835.1 Chrysemys picta bellii | reverse complement strand
AAAATCCTAGAGCCAGCCCTGCATATCAGAGGACTCCACTGAAACCCTCCCTCACACAGTTGTTGGCTGAGCGCTGCAGAGATCTGAGCCACGCTGCTTCATGCCCGCTCCCTTTTTTTTTTTAAGGGAATTTAATGCTGGTGAAAGGTGCCCCATTGACACCCTTGGATAATGAAAAGCTCAGCTGCAGCCCAGGAAGTGACGATGAAGCTTCCTCCACACTGCCCCTAACAACACTCTGAGCTCATAGCTGGAGGGGCTGCCGACTAGGCAAGAAAGGCTCATTCAGCCTCCATGTCCCGTTCAATCCCTGAACCTACCAACAAGGGCCAAGTATGGTGGTTGACTCTGTAATGTGGACAGCGCGCACTGGGCACTGGTCCGAGACCCTTAGTTCATTTCGTATAGGACATCTGCTGCCAGAGAAGCTGTATTAGCCATTAGCCATCAGCCAGTAACAGGTCGTGACCAATTGAGGCCAGATTCACACTGGCAGCCTTGAGCTGAAATGCTCCATATCCTGTGCCAGTGATTCTCAATCTGAGGTCCATGGAGTCCTTGTTCATGCTCCACATTGAATTGCACAAGCTCTGGGGACTGGACTGCTGGGCAGGGCGTTGGCTCCACAGGAGGATTTCTCTTACAAAGAGATTACATTGGTGAAGAGGTTTAATAGCTTTTCTCCTAAGCCATCCAGTCCCTCATGTTGCCGTATTTCTGAATTTCTAGCAATGCGGCCGAGCTATGGCAGTTCCTATCTGCTGACCCGGCCCTCGGAGGACAGGTGATGGAGAACCTGGTTGTGAAGCTGCAGAGTCACCACAGCTCTGAGCACCAAGCCTCTCACACATCTGCTGCCGTAAGTCACTGTTCGAACATCCATAGCCCCATACAGTTAAATCTATCCTATGTCTCTGTCACAAGGCACACTCACCGCCAACGCGCCTCCTCATGCCAGGACATGATGTTGCAGGGCTTATTCCACACTGGTGCCCCCGTGTCCAGCCTCCTGGTTCTGCAACACTCCGCAGGTTCCATGGTCTGGCCCTCTGGCCATGTCACCTCTTCCAGGGTTAACAGAAAAGTCCAATATGGGAAAACCCAACATGTAGTGGCCTCTGTGCCAGGCCCTCAGCCCCCATCTGAGCCTCATCATTCTTGGTCTCTTAGTCCTGAGGTCAGTACTTTGCCTCTTGCTGGGGAACCCAGACCTGACCTCTGCTCTGGGTTCCAGCCCACGGACCCCATGATAGGCTGCTAAGGACTGTTCCTTCAATCCCTCACCACTTCCCTGAGCTGCTCCTC
>NW_027060298.1:0-1307 GCF_011386835.1 Chrysemys picta bellii | reverse complement strand
CAAAAAATAGTGAGCATATAGTTTTCATTCCTAGTCATGAAAACTATTTATCTTCCAAAGGTTATCTTGATCTGAAGTGATATAACTGCAGTGTAGAAGGTTCGTGCCGGGGCTCGACCCTCCTGGGCAGGAGGGGAGCCACACCGACTCACTACTGGTGGAACAAACAACCAGTTAGTTCAGGGCTCAGGCCCTCTGGTGCAGGGGCTGAGCAACTGTAGTGAGTTAGGGAGCTCAGGCCCTTTGGTGCAGGGACTGAGCAACAATATAACAGCCAGTTGGGAGGCCCAGGCCCTGGATCAGGGCGGGGCACAAACAGTCACAGCTCAGGCTCTCTGGTGCAGGGGCTGAGCAAACAAGCAGCAAGTTCAGGTAGGACCCAGGCCCTGGATCAGGGCGGGGCACAAACAGTCACAGCTCAGGCTCTCTGGTGCAGGGGCTGAGCAAACAATATCCCAGTTGGGGTAAGCGCAGGCTCCTACACCTCCTTCAGGGGGGGACGCAGGCCCACCCACTCCACTGCGTTCCAGCCCGGGGACCTAGCAGCGGCTATCACCTCTGCTGGTCAGTGGGGTACCCTGCCCGAAAAACGCCGGGCTCGGGCCAGTCCAGCAACATCGGTTCCTCTGGTCCGGGACTTGGGGGCAGGTCTGGCAGCTCCTCGGGGAAATCCGGCCACTGAGGCTCCGGTGGCTCCTCCGGGTAACAGCAGGGGCGGAGGGGCTCTGGGGACTCCTCGCCTTCGTAGTTGGCGTGGGGCAGGTCTGACTGCTCCTCCCAATGACGGGAGCGGACGGGCTCCAGCGGCTCCTCCTCGTAGTGGGCTCGGGGTAGCTCAAGCTAGTTAGGGCAACAGCCTCGGGCCTCGGAGGTCTCCCGGCCGCACGTCTGCTCCCTGCGGTGGCTGGGCCTCACTGAGCTCTGGCAGCCAGCTTTTACACTTCCTGTACCGCCCCTTGACTTCCGGGGTGCAGGAACAGGCGTCGGTGACTCCGCCCACTTGGGTGTCTGTAAGGGCTCTCCCTCTGCTGGGCAGGAGGGGAGCCACCCCGAGTCACTACATGCAGGCTAGTAACATAAGGGTCCTAAAGTCAATCCAACCCTAACCCTGTCCCTTGACCCATTAAGCCCCACCCTTTGACCCGTCAAACCCCGCCCACCTGTCAAAGGAAGTCCCGCCCCAGAGGGTATTACTTCCGGGGTCAAAGCAGCCACATGATTATAAGCAAGGTGCCTTCTGTGACCCCTGTAAGAACTCCTCCCACTTCCCTCTACCAATCACCATGGGTTTTGCCCTGATAGGACCT
>NW_027060297.1:0-1309 GCF_011386835.1 Chrysemys picta bellii | reverse complement strand
TAGCGTCTCTCGGTCCTTACTGTGCCCATCACCGTGGTGTCTGAGTGGCAAACCAAGGGTTTGACGTGTGCATATGAAACTGCCTGACTGGAAGGACGTGGTTTGATGTGGATCAGTGACTGCTGGGGCGATTGGTGGCAGAAGGCTCTGAAGGCCTGGTTCATTCCGACCTGGCTCATTCCAATGGCTTCTACAGCTGAGAGCAGCCCAGTCTCCTGCCTGGGTCCGACGCAAAACAGGAAGTACAGGACCACGGTTAATAAGAGCAGCTCAAAAGATCATTTTCGCTGAGCCCAGCCCTGCACAGATTTCCAGCTTAGGTTTGCATTTTCAGCAAAAGTTCTTGTTGATTATTTTCTCCCAACCCCTTTGTGCCTCCATAATAGCCAGCCACCCCGTCAGTCGCATCCTGGGGCGCTCCAGGGACAGCGTGTGTGCGTGTATGTGTACGTCTGTATATATATATGTATGTGTACATGTGCGTATGTATGTGTGTACGTGTATGTGCACATGAGTGTGTGCACATGTGTGGATATGTGTACATGTACCCCAGTCAGATGTATACATCTGGATTTCCTTTGAAAGAATTTTCAAATTGAGCTGATCAAGTGCAATGGCAAAGCAACCAATTCCTCTGCCCCCCAACTGCCTTCGCTGCTTTAACGTACAACCTGCTCCGCTGGCACCTCTGACTCCTGAAAGCCCTAACGCTCCAGGGGAGCAGGCCGTGCCCTGCCCTGCCCTGCCCTGGCTGCCCCAGGTGTTACCTCGGAGGGAATCGTTCCAGATTCCAATGAGTGGCAGGTCCAGGGAAGAGCCCTATCTGGGGAGAGGCTGTACCAGACCCGCCCGACCCAGGCAGGCTCCCAGGTACTCTCTGCTCGGGGCTGATAAGGCTCCTTAGCAGTTTCTCTCCAAACAAATTCCAGTTCAAGACACCTGAGAGCTGCACAGCAGGGCAGCATCCCCAGAGCGCAGCAGGGCAGGGGTTAGGGGGAGCAGTCGGTAGCAGCACCTGCCCCTCGTACGGCAGGAGCGAGAAGTGCCAGCCACGTGCTGCCTCCATCCCCAGAGGCCAGGTGAGAGTGAATTCCCACGTCCCCGCACGATTGGTTCCGTCACTCTTCTACACTTACATGGATTTCCAGTGTCAATGTTTCTAACATCACCTTTGCCAGCTCTCCTTACACCTTTGTCTGCTAGAGCAAAAACCTGAAATGCAGCTACCTCCTCCTGCTGGGTGACTATAGACCTTAATGACTAGCTGCAGCCCCTCGGGTTGCCTGCTCGAAGGTGTGCTGGCCAGGCC
>NW_027060296.1:0-1310 GCF_011386835.1 Chrysemys picta bellii | reverse complement strand
ACTTCTGCTCTGGTGAGTTAGTGTAGCAAACATAATGCAAGAAATCCTGGCCCTACTGAAGTCCATGGCAAACCTCCACCAATGTCTTTCTGGTAGTAAACCTACATTAAATCCATTTGGCAGTTTACTGACCCACTTTTGAAAAAGCAAAACCACTTTAGACATCTACTGATCATGAGCTTTCAGTTGATGGCATGACATGCAGAATGGTTCAGCAGGAAAATAGGTTTCCGATGGGCAACAGATGTGTGAAGAGTTGAATAAAAGGATATACCATTTTGTAGATACTTAATTTGAGTTGGATATTTTTATTTTGATATTTAATGTCAGACTATAATTATATACTACACCTCTACCCCGATATAACACTGTCCCCAGGAGCCAAAAAATCTTAACGTGTTATAGGTGAAACCGCGTTATATTGAACTTGCTTTGATCCGCTGGACTGTGCAGCCCCCTCTCCCCCCCCCCGCGACCACTGCTTTACAAATTCGTGTTATATCGGGTTGCGTTATATCAGGGTAGAGGTATATTTTAAAAATTAAAGTTTATATAATGTTCAGAAATATATACCCCATAGATGACTTTTAAATCTAATTCTCACATAAATGCTCCAAACTTTCTTTCATGCTGCCCCATATGGACGGAACATCCTTCCTGAATTTATTTGTAAGGCCTCCGACTCTGTATTTAAGCTCCTCAAGGAGACCCATTTTTGCCATTTTGACATCTGATTTATACTGAGATCCCTAAACAAATTAACCTTTCCACACTTCCCCAAGAATAGACCACGTATCACCTCATCCATTCTGTTTGCTGGTTGTGCCCCTTCCCCTAGTTTATAATCTGTTTGCCTGCCTTTAGATGGTGAGCGTGTTGGGACAGAAACCATGCCTTTTCTGTCTGGAGGCCACCCAGCACATTATGGGTGCTAATACACAAAACCCTACACACTAAGGATTTTATTTTCCCTCCATCTCCCTTTCACTATAGAACCTAGCTCTCTCAAGTTATATTCTGAGATAATAGTATATCACATTAAATGTACTTCAAACAGCTGCTCTCCAAACAGGGCAACCACTTTTAAGGACAATTCTTATATACACAACAAATAAGAATATTGCCAACAACACGCTTAAAATGTCTCATCACAGTTAACCATATCTGTAGTAATATTCTCAATGACAGAATTTATAAATTTAGTGCAAAGTAATTTCTTCTTCCTAAGACCTAAATGAAGTTTATATATTCTTTTCAAATAACACTAAAAGCAAAGCTACACAATGCTTTGCAAGTTAAACAAAAGTTTT
>NW_027060295.1:0-1312 GCF_011386835.1 Chrysemys picta bellii | reverse complement strand
GGCAGAGAGCAGAGGGTTCAGGGAGGAGAACCTGGTGTTCACAGCAATGCCAACCATTTCCTTTGTGCGGATGGGGAGCTGCAGCTTCTCCAAGTCCAAACTCCTCAATGAGGTTCTCAGCCTCTCCCAGCAGCACCACGATTTCTTCATCCATCGGGACATGGAGTCTGGGAATGTCCCTCGGGAAATCGCAGATAGGCTGGTTGAGATTTCCTGGTATTTCCCTGGGGGGAGGGAGAATTCAGATCTTTTCCCAGAGCCCCTTGCGGTTACAAACTTGCGCGGAGACATTGAGACCCACTGGCTGCAGTTCAGTTTTTTAACAGAGATCTCCTCAGCAGTGTTCATTGTTACTGAGAGTATCAGTGAGAGAGAATACGCACTCTTATCATCTCTGCAGGGATCAGCCACTAAATACTACTTCATCTTTAATAATCAGGCTGTGACGTCCAAGGAAACACTGGGATTCCTGAACAAGTTGGCCCCAGGGCTGAAACTGAACAACTCACATGTGCTGCAGAAAAGATGTGCCACAAATCAGGCAGCATATGTAAAAGCTCTGCAGTCTGCAATAGCAGCTGTAATGAAGTCTTCTCCCAAGAGAGTGAGTATAGAAGCCATGGCTGAGACCGGACGTCAATTAGGCATCCAGGTAGATGAGGATAATAAGAAATGTCAGAGTGCCCATAAATATGCCAAGGAAACCACTGTACACATAAAAGATGTGGCAAAGTACAAGAAGGAAAAACTGAGACTCCAAGGGGAGCCATGGAAAAACTTGGCTGAAGTGGAAAAAGAGCTGTGCCGAATGAGAAAGCAAGGAAACATCCCTCTTGAGAAATATAAGTCTCAACTGAAAAAGAAATTATTAGAGTTACGTGTCCAGCAGAATACACATGACCTGACTGATGGTTTGATTGCATTTATTACTGGACTAGGCCTGCTGCCTCCCGAGGAGAAACATTACTTCCTGAAATGGATGAAGTTTGACCTGGATCACATTGCTCGGGAGAATATTTTTAAACTACGGGATCAATATAAAGAGAAATGCAAAAACTCAAAAGATGACCCCAAAATGTTTGCAGAACACGATAAACTAATCTCTGCCAGTTCCTTAGGGGTGGAGCATTTCATGCGTGAGTTGGGGCAGTTCTATGAGGCTGAACACACAATGGTGAAGGAAGGTAAAATGGCAGAAAGCCAAAGGCTATTCGTCCATCTCCCAGGTATAGCAGTTGACCTGATGCTGGAAGGGTTTCCCATGGAGCTGATTGATGGAGATGCCTCCAACATCCCACTGCAGTGGGTAACA
>NW_027060294.1:0-1312 GCF_011386835.1 Chrysemys picta bellii | reverse complement strand
CATAGACACACACACACACCAACGCACACACGTGCATGCGCCTGCGCACCACACACACACGCAAAAGTGCACGCACACCCCCGTGCCTGTGTGCACATGTAGTTTCCTCCCAGTCTTGTGTTTCCCCTCCTGCGCACAGACCCACCTCTTGCTGGGGTGGGGAAGGAAGCGTTCTGCTGCCGCTGCTCAGGGCTAGGAGCTGGGCAGGTGAGTGTGAGTCAGGCTCCTCTTCCTCCCTGCTGCGCTGCCCCAGGATCGTAGGCTGGGGGAGAGGGAGGCAGCAGGGGGCGTAGTGAGAAGGCGGAGGAGGATGTGGTCTCATGAGCAGCTGCTAGTGGCCATCGGGGGATCTGCCGCCTCAGTCCAGAGCGCTGACCGGCTGGGTTCGCTGCTTGCAGACAGTGCCAACCGGGTGCTGCTGGCTCTCTTTGCAGCCGAGATGCTGCTGAAGATGTATGCGCTGGGCCTGCGCCAGTACTTCATGTCCCTCTTCAACGGCTTCGACTGCTTCGTGGTGTGCGTCGGCATCCTGGAGATTATCCTGGTGGAGATCAACATCATGTCACCCCTGGGCATCTCCGTCCTGCAGTGCATTCGCCTGCTGAGGATCTTCAAGATAACCAAGTGGGGGCACCTCTCCCCAGGGCCTGGGGTCAGGCAGTACAGGCCGGGGGGCTTGCACTGGGAGGCTGGGCTGTCCTTACCCCTTCTGAGGCCTCAGGCATGACTACAACTATGAGCTGCCAGAGGCTGAGGAAGGGGAACTGGTGAGTTCTCCGGCCTCTGTGTGGCCAGGGTCAGGATACCTAGTGTCTGTTTACAACTCTGGGAGGGGAGTGGGGTCTAGTGGTTAGAGCTAGGGCTTAGGTGTCAGGACTCCTGGGTTCTATCCCAGCCACAGGAGGGGGGTGGGGTCTAGTGGTTAGAGCAGGGAGGCTGGGAGTCAGGACTCCTGGGTTCTGTTCCCAGCTCTGGGAGGGGAGTGGGGTCTAGTGGGTCAAAGCAGGGGGCGGGGAGCTAGGACTCCTGGGTTCTCTCCCTAGCTCTGGGAGGGGAGGGGGGTCTAGTGGATCAGAGCAGGGGAGGTGGGGGTCTGGGACACAGAACTCTGGGGCTCTAATCTGACACTGACTCACCGCTATCAGCCCCCAGCTGATCAGGCTGTCCTGTGAGTGGTGGGGCAAACCACACTCTGAGTAGTTACCTGCGGCCCTGCTGGAAGGAGGGCGTGGAGAGTGCAGGGTCTGAGCCCTCCTGCCACGAGACAAACCAGCAGCTCAGCCTGTCCTTTGGGACCCAGCGAGGCTCCTCA
>NW_027060293.1:0-1312 GCF_011386835.1 Chrysemys picta bellii | reverse complement strand
GGTTAGAACAGGGGTGAGGCGGAGGGTCAGAACTCCTTGGTTCTGTTCCCAATCACAGGAGGGCTGTGGGGTCCAAGGGTTAGAGAAGGGAAGAACTAGGAGCCAACTGGGACTGGCCTCTGCCGGTTCCTCGAGCCGCCCACGTGCGCCTGCCGCTGCCGCGCGCACAGCCGGCCAATCAGCGCGCGTCACCCGCCTGCCTCCGCCAATCCCCACCTCCTCCCTGGCTGTGCCTGGGGGATGAGGAGGGAGGGGCTGGGGGAGTCCCAGGGCTGTGCCTGGGGGATGAGGGGGGAGGGGCCGGGGGAGTCCCAGGGCTGTGCCTGGGGGACGAGGGGGGAGGGGCCGGGGGAGTCCCCGGGCTGTGCCTGGGGGATGAGGGGGAGGGGCTAGGGGAGTCCCCGGGCTGTGCCTGGGGGATGAGGGGAGAGGGCCGGAGGAGTCCCCGGGTTGTGCCTGGGGGATGAGGGGGAGGGGCCAGGGGAGTCCCTGGGCTGTGCCTGGGGGATGAGGGGGGAGTCCCCGGGCTGTGCCTGGGGGATTGGCGGGGGGTGGGGAGGGCTGGGTGAGTCCCCGGGCTGTGCCTGGGGGATGAGTGGGGAGGGGCCGGGTCAGTCCCTGGGCTGTGCCTGGGGGCTTGGCGGGGGGGTGGGGGTGGGTGGGACGGCCGGGGGAGTCCCCGGGCTGTGCCTGGCGGATGAGGGGGGAGGGTCCGGGGGAGTCCCCGCGCTCTGCCTGGGGGGAGGAGGGGGGAGGGGCCGGGGGAGTCCCCGGGCTGTGCCTGGAGGATGACGGGGGAGGGGCCAGGGGAGTTCCCGGGCTGTGCCTGGGGGATGAGGGGCGAGGGCCGGAGGAGTCCCCGGGCTGTGCCTGGGGGATGAAGGGGGAGGGGCCGGGGGAGTCCCCGGGCTGTGCCTGGAGGATGACGGGGGAGGGGCCAGGGGAGTTCCCGGGCTGTGCCTGGGGGATGAGGGGGGAGGGGCCAGGGGAGTTCCCGGGCTCTGCCTGAGGGATGAGGGGGCAGGGGCCGGGGGAGTCCCCGGGCTGTGCCTGGGCAATGAGGGGGAGGGGCCAGGGGAGTTCCCGGGCTGTGCCTGGGGGATGATGGGGGAGTCCCTGGGCTCTGCCAGGGGGATGTGGGGGAAGGGCCAGGGGAGTCCCCGGGCTGTGCCTGGGGGATTGGCGGGGGGTGGGGAGGGCTGGGTGAGTCCCCGGGCTGTGCCTGGGGGCTTGGCGGGGGGGGGGGGTGGGACGGCCGGGGGAGTCCCCGGGCTGTGCCTGGCGGATGAGGGGGGAGGGTCCGGGGGAGTCC
>NW_027060292.1:0-1312 GCF_011386835.1 Chrysemys picta bellii | reverse complement strand
GGTCCAGGGAGCCAGTGGCATTTTCACTAGTAGACCTAAGCCTGCACAGCTTCAGAATAATATTTTGTGTCCAACCATTGCCCAGTGACTACTGTGCTGCCTCATAACAATGCTAAGAACACTAACTGCTTTTCCCTCTCCCTTTTCCTCCCAGTCAGCAAGAATTGGCCCTTCCCCCTTCCTTGCTTGGTAAGTTCGGAAATTCAAAATGGCTGAATGAGTGCCAGGGACTGACTAGCTGTTTACAGTCCTTCCAACTGTATTCCAAAATCCATTGTGCACAGTGGATCAGCAGCTAGATTTCATTACTGCTACAACTCCGCCCCACTGCTGCATTAGTAGGAGGCTAAAGGGAAAGTCCAGCAGGAACTCAATAGTGTCTGTTTCCTTATTGATTACCTGCTTGTTGCAATACTATATTAAGCCAACCTATTTTTGTTTGATTATACCTAGGGTAGAGTGAATTCTATAACTAAACAGTGAATGAACTAGATTGGAATGAGCAAGTGTATTAATTAGTATTCTGATAGCAGAAGAAATCTATTTTTAAATCACTGAACATCGTTGCTTCTTTGCTATGATTGCGGAGATTATGTAAGATGATATTAAAATCAGGTCCCTGCACCACAGTCTGATCCATGTTTTAGAGATGCAAATAAATAAAGGAATGAGAGGAAATTGTGTTACTTCAGTGGTTCTCTCTGTTTGCCTTTCCTCATTAAATGGCATATGCAATCAACTCCTTAGTTGTGATCCTGTAGAATTTCATTTTCCTGGACAACATTTTGCCAAAAAGTAAATATTGAGTTGAGTGCATGAGGGAGTGTGTGTGTCAGAGAGAAGAGGCAAATTCAGCAGAAAACTGCAGTGTCATCCTTCAAAGCACAGCTCAGTATAAGATGGAGCTAATGAACAGTTTTTTCCCCTTTACCTATTATTAATTTAAGTACTTCTTCCAAAAGTGTGTTGTTCTCTGATTAGTTGAGATACTAGCACTCACTATAAGAGTATCACAGGAAAGATATCATGGGATATGTGTGTGTATTGTGTAATTGACTGAAAACATACAGGTAACAAGATGCTATGTCTCAGCAATAGGAAGATGCTGCAATGCAAGGCCCAGTTACCAAGTGTACAAAAAAGTGCAATTGTTCTTGATGACGGTTGCTTAGGAAAAGACTCGGGGAATTGACTGTCATTGAAGACTTGGAGACAACACTGATTGTCATAAGTGAAGGTTTAAGAATTTGGTGTTTACAGATCTGTTGCACGGTAGTGAATACCAGCACCACTGATCAAATATAAAGAAGCA
>NW_027060291.1:0-1312 GCF_011386835.1 Chrysemys picta bellii | reverse complement strand
GACTGGCAAATAGAAAGGAACAAGGTACTTGGGACTGAGCATTTTCAGGCTTCTAAGAAGGCATAACTAATGAAATACAGTATAATTAAAGACAAAATAACTCCCCACGCCTGTCCCATTAATTGGTATTGATTTTCAGTTTTTCAGAATCAGTTTCCAAAAAGATACTGGACCAGATATACTGCTCTCAGAGTATGTCCAAAAGAGTATGCAATGATGGCATTAATTCTACTCTTGCGCCTCTTCAATCTTGAGACCACCAGGCACCAGCCAGGTGCTGATATAACCTAAAACTGCTTTATCTTACACTGTCTGCCAGTGTCCCACAGGGATCAGCCAGGCAGAGGGGAGCCCTGACTACACACTATCACCAATGCTAAGGGCTCCAGACGTAGTGCTGTAGCAGCTATGCTATGTGCTAATGGATCATTCCCATATAGAAGAATTCTCCACTGCTGGCTAATGAGGCTGAGTGCTGCTAAAGCCATTCTGACCCGCTCTGTGTTCAGGACTCAGGGGCTTAGTGAAGTTAAATAAGCTTGGTGACTAGGCATTTTTTTTCATGTTTTCCTAGTTCTGCTAAGGCTTTAATTAATCCTGAGCTATCAAATCATCTGTTAAATGCTGCTGACCGTGTTACCTGGGATCTGTTCCCAATTTATCATTGCCAAACAGAAGCTGAACACCAATACATGCTGACACAAATACAAATTACCTATAATTCTGCTTGAATTAAGAGGAATGACACTAATGTTAAACAAAATTACCCCCTTTTGTATTGTTTCCGAGGATTACCATGGCTGGAGAACTGCCATGGGTAACCAAAACAAAATTATTTTTTTTTAAATCTCTAAGGGAGCCATTATTATCATTTTACCTTGAGTTTCCTCAGGCTCAGAGAGGCATTATTACACTTCATATGATTTTGGAGGCGGGGAGTTGGTGATGTTTAACAAATGACTTTGTGTCTTTATTCTTTTCTTTAGTTTTGCCAACATGGGGGCATAATGCATGGCATGTTGTTTCTGAAACTTAAAGCAAATGAGGATTTAAGGGATGAACAACTTAAACATCCATCTCATTTATTAAACTTATAAACGTACACACACTTAAGCATGCACATTTTATTGCAAACCTTCACCAAAGCCAATGAAAATGAATACACTGTTCTTCAGTCTTTGAACAATATAAACTATAAAGTTAGTAGATAATAGGTAGCTTTAACAGGGACTTTTGTCTTCCTTAAACTTCAAGTGTACCCTTCCTGAAATGAACAATCGTACTCACTTTCCTCGAGTGCACTTTCTTTGGC
>NW_027060290.1:0-1312 GCF_011386835.1 Chrysemys picta bellii | reverse complement strand
ACCCCGGAGACCGTCTCGACCGGTGGGCTAAACCAGGTGAGGGTAGCCGATGAGTATGAGACTCTCTGTGAGTTAGGGCCTGTCTACCCATTGCATGCGAAGGCTGGATCTGGCTGACTGAGGCAACCTGGTTCAATGGTCAGGAAGGCGATGACAGCAAGCGTTGTGGAACGCTTAAGAGCACGACAAGACACGTAGGCGTCCTGGTCATCCACTGCGCCCTGTCCTATCTCCAGCCGTCTCGACTTCTGTCTTGCCACTGGGAAGAGAGAGTGAGGCTGACGTCGCGCAACTCTCCCTCACTTTAATCCAATCCATGCGCAAGTCTCGACATAATATCGTATCCTATTACATCATATCAAGTCCTGTGGCGATGGGCGAGCGACGAAGCAGCAGGTGTGGATACACTGGGAGCTGTAGCTGCGGACCCGCACACAGGCGGCTCAGGCATAATGGTCGTTCCTCACTGACCGAAGCAGCAGTGGAGCTCGGCATCTTCTTGAGCGACTGAGCAGCCCTATTCAGGATTGCACTGCTCACCTCCCTAGAATGAGGAGGGGGCTAGAAAAGGTGCCTTAAACATTGCCTGCTTCACCTTACCCTGGCCAGCATACCGCGGCTGGCGGGGATCCCACAAAAGTGGTCGTATAAAAACAAAACAGAGTGACACCGATCACTATTGGCACATGGAATGTGCACACGTTACTGGACAACATCACGGCAGATAGACCGGAGAGAAGAAAAGCACGTGTCGCTAGAGAGCTCGCACGCTACAACATTGACATTGCAGCCCTTAGCGAAACTCGCCTTGCTAACGAAGGACAGCTGTCCCAGTCAGGCTGTGGCTATACATTCATTCACACAGGCAGTAATACCTCTGAGGCGAGGCGTATTGCTGAGGCTGAAAAAAAGCGTGAGCTGCGCAAGTCCAGAGCTGCTTGTACATCATCGACAGTGCCATTACATGTCTGCCCGACATGTGACAGGACGTTCCACGCTCGAATCGGACTGATCAGTCATCTTCAGACGTACAGAGCCCGGTCATCGAAAGAATGAGTGGTTGAGGTCTTCATCGATAACGATGGACAAACATCACTCACATGCAATCTCCCACCCTGTACATAGCAATCCTCTGTTTCATTTTGATGTTTTTTGATGTACTTTAATGCTTTTATTCATTTTATTGATTAGATAATTGTAATTACAGTAATACATCGAGGTATAAAAGATCTACACATCTTCTCCTGTACACAGAACACAGACCGCTCCAATGGATCCCACAACCCATACAGCGAGAAAGCCGTAGCAAGCG
>NW_027060289.1:0-1312 GCF_011386835.1 Chrysemys picta bellii | reverse complement strand
ACCTTTCATGGCTCCCAGAAAGTTCTTCACGCTGGGTTTCACCCCAGTGCCTGGAACTCCTGAGTGTGGTTTGTCCTTGGCTACGTACGGCTAAGTTGTGTCAGCACCAATCCAGTTGTACTCACAGTCAGCAATGGCAATGGGTTGTATCTGTAGTGGAAGCAGGTCATTAGAGGTGTCATCCTAGAGAGGAGATGTTAACTCCCCTCTGTCTCTGGTGGTGTTTTAGCACCCCAGGGCGAGGGGAGATCTAGAACCCTGGATCTGTGATTAATCAGGTCTTAGTTTGGGTTCGAGCTCCCGTTGCAGAGCACAGAACAGCTGCTGCGTTTGTACTGTTAGGGTCTCCCGTAGCTGCCGGATAAAGAGCTTCCGGATCCCAGTAGGATGGGGTGAGGAGAGGGGAAGGCACATCCTGCTTTTCCTGGCATGGACTTGAATTTCCCTTGTTCTCCATGAGGCAGCAGCTCAGACGCTGGGCAGCTCAGCAGCCCGTATTGATCCGGGTGAGGCTGCGGGGTGGATTTGGGGGTTGTTTAAAATGGCTTAAGGCACTTTGGTGCCCTTGTGACACCTCAGTAACAGGTGTGGTTTGACCTAAACAGGGTTAGGCCCCAGTGCAGCCTGGCCCTACTGGGGCATAGAATCATAGAAGATAAGGGTTGGAAGAGGGGAAAAGGGACACTGCCCAACTTACTTGGGGTTTGCAAGAAGGCTGGCTAACCTAGTGAGGAGGGCTTTAAACTAGATTCGTTGGCGGGGGGGGGCGGGGGGGTAAGGAGACCAAAGCCCTGAGGGAAGTGGGATACCAGGAGGAAGCACGAGCAGGAGAGCACAAGAGAGGAGGACTCGTGCTTCACACTGAGAAAGCAGGATGATCGGCGAGTTATCTTAAGTGCCTATACACAATGCAAGAAGCCTGGGAAACAGGCAGGGAGAACTGGAAGTCCTGGCACAGTCAAGGAATTATGATGTGATTGGAATAACAGAGACTTGGTGGGATAACTCACATGATTGGAGCACTGTCATGGATGGATATAAACTGTTCAGGAAGGACAGGCAGGGCAGAAAAGGTGGGGGAGTTGCATTGTATGTAAGAGAGCAATATGACTGCTCAGAGCTCCGGTATGAAACTGCAGAAAAACCTGGGAGTCTCTGGATTCAGTTTAGAAGTGTGAGCAACAAGGGTGATGTCATGGTGGGAGTCTGCTATAGACCACCAGACCGGGGGATGAGGTGGATGAGGCTTTCTTCAGGCAACTACCAGAAGGTACTAGATCACAGGCCCTGGTTCTCATGTGGGACTTCAGTC
>NW_027060288.1:0-1313 GCF_011386835.1 Chrysemys picta bellii | reverse complement strand
CCCACTCAGTGCGTCTTCATTCTAGGAAGCAAGCCGGCTAGACAGTAAAACATCAGAGGCTGCTCCCAATACTACACTCAGTGTTTCCAAAATTTGTAGACTTTATGGCCACAAGAGACCTTTAGAGCATCTCATCTAAGCCCCTGCATATCATAGGCCTCCTGTATAGTACAATAGTTACTTTTTGGGCGCACACATTCCAGAAAGGCATCTAGTCTTCATTCAATGACATCAAGAGATGGAGAATCCACCACTTTCCCTTTTAGTGAGTGCCAGGGGGCTCCATTTCCCCTTCCACTAGCTCCCCATTTACAGGGAGACAGAGCAGTACCTGCAGCAGGGAGCGGGAGTTGCTGAAGGCCTCAGAGGCGCAGCCCCTGCAGTGTCTCAGGCACCTGGCGCAAGTGGCGGATGATGCGGGTGCATCACTTTGGCCGTGACATCCTCCTCCTGCAAGGGAACGAGAACCTGTCAGAGACTCAAACGCCCCGAGGAATCAGGGGGAATTAAGGGCACCTGGAACCAGCAGTATTTAAACTGACTACCTGCCCACCACTGAGGGATGAATTCACCTCCTGAACCCCAGAATGGAGTCTTCTTCTCCTTTCTAGTAACCTCCAGTGCCAACCCACCACCTTGTAGGGTGAGCTCCTGCTACCTCCCCCTCAGTACCCTTGACAGCTGTTCTACCTCCAAACCACAGCTCAAGTTATCAGAACCCTCTTCTCCACCCCAACCCAGGTTGCGCAGGGAGGCGGCCCTAGCAGGGGGGGCAGAAGCGATTCTGCCAGCAGTGAAGTGGGTTCCGGGGAAGTTCAGATCTTGCCCCAAGTTGTCCCAGACACTAATGCTAAGCCACAGGATGGCAGCATCTAGTGTCAGTGGAGTCCAAGCACTATTTGAACCCGACAGATTTGGATCAACTTCCCACAAGAGGAGGTGAAGAGCATCCCCAGCAACACACACACCACTCCTGGAGGTGGGAGGGGAACAAGAGAAAGGACAAAAGAAGTAAGAGATGAAGAGAAAGGAAGGAGGGATGGAGGAAAAGGTAAAACGAAAAGGACAAACCCTAGTGTCCCCAGTGATTCCACGGGACAAAATTCCAGGGAGGGAATAAAATTCTGCCACCTTACCTTCTAATTTTCAAGTAAAATCAGTAAAAGGAAAGGAGAAAACTCGAAAGAGGCTCCTGCTCGCACTCACATACGTTAACCCTAACACTCTCTCAGTCCTCAAAAAGAAACCTCGAGAAGGAGACTTGCTGAAGCAAAGCCACAGGGGTCTCTGAGGTTTCCCTGGTCGTAAGCCCC